>NW_022982656.1:0-45110 GCF_902652985.1 Pecten maximus
ATAAGCTACGCAATATACAGTGATCTTTTCATATATGGATCCTGCAGTTATTTGAAAGCATGCTACAGGACCAATATAATGTCTCTCTGCACTTTGGCTTTTCACTAAAAGTCATTTAAAGATTTAAGCATACTTGATCGACGTGACCTTGAATGCGAGTCAGGGTCATTCATTTGAACAAACTTGGTAGCCCTTTACCCCAGCATGCTACAGACCCAATATCAACTCCCTGGGCCTCTTGGTTATTGAGAAGAAGTCGTTTAAAGATTTCAGCCTTTTTGACTCCTGTGACCTTGAATGAAGATCAAGGTCATTCATTTGAACAAACTTGGGAGCCCTTCACCCCAGCATGCTACAGGCCAAATATTAGGTCTCTGGGACTCTTGGTTATTGAGAAGAAGTTGTTTAAAGATTTTAGCCTTTTTGACTCCTGTGACCTTGAATGAAGGTCAAGGTCATTCATTTCAACAAACTTGGTAGCCCTTTGCCCCAGCATGCTACAGACACAATATCAACTCCCTGGGCCTCTTGGTTATTGAGAAGAAGTCATTTAAAGATTTTAGCCTTTTTGACTCCTGTGACCTTGAAGGAAGGTCAAGGTCATTCATTTGAACAAACTTGGGAGCCCTTCACCCTAGCATGCTGCAGGCCAAATATTAGGTCTCTGGATCTGTTGGTTATTGAGAAGAAGTCGTTTACAGATTTTAGACTTTTTGACTCCTGTGACCTTGAATGAAGGTCAAGGTCATTCATTTCAACAAACTTGGTAGCCCTTCACCCCAGCATGCTACAGACCCAATATCAACTCCCTGGGCCTCTTGGTTATTGAGAAGAAGTTGTTTAAAGATTTTAGCCTTTTTGACTCCTGTGACCTTGAATGAAGGTCAAGGTCATTCATTTGAACAAACTTGGTAGCCCTTCACCCCAGCATGCTACAGACCCAATATCAAGTCCCTGGGTCTTTTGGCTATTTAGAAGAAGTCGTTTAATTTTTTTTTAGTATATTTGACCCCTGTGACCTTGAATGAAAGTCAAGGTCATTCATTTGAACAAACTTGGTAGCCCTTCACCCCAGCATGCTACAGACCCAATATCAACTCCCTGGGACTGTTGGTTATTGAGAAGAAGTCGTTTAAAGATTTTAGCCTTTTTGACCCCTGTGACCTTGAATGAAGGTCAAGGTCATTCATTTGAACAAACTTGGTAGCCCTTCACCCCAGCATGCTACAGGCCCAATATTGGGTCTCTGGGCCTTTTGGTTATTGAGAAGAAGTTGCTTGAATGGAAAAGTTGACGCCGGACGGACGGCCGGACGGCCAGACGGCCGGACGGACGACGGACGCCGCGCCACGGCATAAGCTCACTTGCCCTTCGGGCAGGTGAGCTAATAAAAACCACCTGTTACAGATCCGTTTTGGTTACCCTAGCACTATCTATACAAACCTGGAGAAGAATCAAGCAAGCTTGAAGGGTTACTAAAAAGGCCATCGCATATATATCTTTTTACATCAAGATAGATTTCTAGGCCATGGGTGTTGTTCGGAACACAGATACTAATCTGACAGAGATTAAAAAAAATCTATTTTAAGTACCATGTATTTCTAATAAAGGACTGGCATAGTATAGGACTAAATAGTTAGTATGATTTATCACCGGAAACATAGGCTGGTATAACGTAATTGTGTCAGCACCACATATACAGGACGCAACAGGGTTATACTTCAACATTTATATATTGGAATACGAGATGTACTAGTATGGTATATTAATTCCTTATACAATGATTATAAAATATTTCTACTGATTCAGCTAATTACTTTGATTTGAGGGTCCACAGGTATTTATTGCTCATAGTAAGCATAAATAACAGCTGAATAATTAGTTTAACTTAAAACAACAAGCAGGAAAGATGACAATTGTTTAACAAATGTGTAATGTAACAGAACATTATACACTTTTTTAAAACAAGTTTACTACAACACCAATACATTCCCTAGAGTAACACATATACTGAATACAGATAATGTGGTATGACAGTGACACTAGCTAGGCAAGGAAAAGTGGACAATATATTCTACTGATATTTCTATGTATTCTCCAATATCATTTTGATAAATGTCAGACTCCAGCATATTTTTAATGATATAAATAAATGCATTATATACAATAAAACAGGGAGACAACTCTGTGCAGTGCTGTGCAAACTTTCCAGGCACTTTTACTTGCCATTTCTCCTTGGCATCATAATGTTTAGCAATCCAGCAAAATCAAAAGTGAGTCGTCATATGCTGAGTGAGGTTATCTAGCAGACAGTCATACCCGACCACCATACCATTACCCGTGTGCATCTGCACTTCATCAAAAAAGTATATAAATTTTTCGGTTAACATTCAACAAAACGTTCCTGGGATTTTAAGTAGACACACCAAAGTAGCTGTAAGCAATGAACAATAAAATAATCACAGATAAGATAGTCAAGATTACCTACAGCAGTGCGACATAATTTAGTTTGCAATGTTGAATTTTGCAATGAATTATTTGAATTTTCAACTTGTTTCTATAAATTACCTTGACTTCATTCATGAATATCGATTTTAATGAAATTTTGTGAGTTGAAAAAGAAATATCTTGAGTTTCCAAACACAATTTACAGGTGAAAATGTTTGAAGATATTAAAATTAACAACCAAACTATGGCATTGTGTTCCTTCATACACTTAGTAAATAACTTGATTTCTCTGGTTAATGAAAACAGAAATTAATGAAAAATTTATGAAAATAAACTTTAAACCAATATCTTTCAGGAAAATTCATTGAAAAAGTTCATACTGTAATTAAGATTTTATAGAATTAAATTTTGCAAACTTTTGGCGTACAACGTGTAGATGTGTGTGACTACAGCTATCATGATTAAAACAATGATGTTGATACAGTTATATTGATCTTATGTTAAAAATTCATTTGTAAATAAATGATCTCTGAAATAATTACATGACAAGAGGCAGTTTTCAGCAATCATAAGATGTATGACCATCAATCAATGGTAATCAATATTGACTTATGAACACAAAATGTCATTATAAACACATTGCAATATCAAAATTATACATTGTACTATACAATATGATTACCTAGTACATTTACATATCTCATAACAATATATATACAATAAACTACTTATTCATATCTAACAAATATATAGCATGTCAAAAACGGTAGATATTACCAACAGTTTATAGATTCTTGTTTATGTGAATTACTCATAAGTGTGTACAGAAAATATTCATTATCCACAAATGTACAGTACCATAGCTGATTAATTCTGGTCTGTGAATGATCCAGTAAAGGATACCTAAATGATCCGGAGAATCACTCGGGGACATTGTACCAATACAAATCGTAATAGTCTATATATACAACATGTTGAATTTCACCTCAGACTGGTCATCAGTTTTTAAAATAGCTTATGGTGATAATGCAAAATGATTACTTTTTTACCCTTGGTTATTTTGGAGAAGTGAAAGATAAGAAGAGGGAGTCTTGATCACAAGACCCCCACCCCTTACCTCCCCTGTAATCTCTTGGACATTACCAAAGTAGGGAAAAGGGCTGAAATGAAAACCAGTTGGAAAATGTTTTTAGAGCATTGTAACATTGTTAAATGAACAGTCATCTACTAGATAGACTATAACAGTAGGAACATCAAACTTCTGTGTTAAAAACATGTGAACATCAATCAGATTTTTATTATAACTCAAAAATACGTGGGTATCAGAACCTGTTCATCTACCTAAACTGGTATTTCTATCTGATGTATATTTGAAAAACAAACAAAAAAAACAACCATTGAATCATACTGTAAAAATCCCAATAAGAAGTGATAGTCAATATCAATAAACCTTTACAGATGAAGGACAAACATAGGCTAACACTGCACCTTGTGTAATACATAGATTTTGTACAAAAATATTGTATGATTGACTGGTTAGATACATGCACTTCAATATTTTGGCCTATACACTCAATACATCCATACTATTGTATTAACATGAAGATCTTAATTAAAATGAAGATATTAATTAAAATCAGTCATTTTTGCAATAACACAAAGCATATATTTATAATAGTGACAAATATACTGTATTTATTCCAAAATAAGCTATCAGGTGGGCCTAATACAGTGATACACATGGGTGGGCCTATTACCAGTAATACACATGGGTAGGCATATTACCAGTAATACACATGGGTGGGCCTATTACCAGGAATGAGCTGCTGCAGTTAAATGTCTATAAACACAGCTACAACACATCACTAGTTAATGTCACAATGTGTGATGTTGTTGGTATGAGAATCCGATGTCTCCATCCTTGTGTAAAACACATGACTTTCTCTAACCTTATACATGTGTACACTATGACTATCTCCAATCTTGTGTAAACAATGAATATTTCTATTTCCAGTTTATCACTTAATTATTCCCAGGATCAATTAAATCTGTCAAGATTTACAACTTACATGTAAACAAGAGATCCCAGAGGGATCTTGGCGCCCACCATTGAATGATCTTTATAGGTTCTATGTCAGATTGATCTTTTCTCTACTTTTCCCTTCCTTTAAGTCTTACTAATCTGTGTAAATTCAGAAACAGCCCTCTAGTACTTTTCAAACAATGGGAACCTATATATAAAATTTAAGATTTAGCGATAATGGCTGTCTGTCGGCCATGTTGTTTTCGGATTGGTCCCAATATGAAAAACTAGGCACTGAGGGGAACCTACATATGAAATTTGAGAAAGATCCCTTCAGTACTTTCTCAGAAATAGCGATAACAAACTTCAATTGTCAAAATCCAAGATGGCTGCCTGTCGGCCATGTTGTTTTCTGATTAGTCACAAAATGCAATATGCATAACTAGGCACCGAGGGGAACCTGCAAATGAAATTTCAGAAAGATCCCTTCAGTGCTTTCTCAGAAATAGCGATAACAAACTTCAATTGTCAAAATCCAAGATGGCTGCCTGTCGGCCATGTTGTTTTCTGATCAGTCTCAAAATGCAATATGCATAACTAGGCACCAAGAGGAACCTACATATGAAATTTGAGAAAGATCCCTTCAGTACTTTCTGAGAAACAGCGATAACAAACTTCAATTGTCAAAATCCAAGATGGCTGCCTGTCGGCCATGTTGCTTTCTGATTAGTCTCAAAATGTAATATGCATAACTTAGCACCGAGGGGAACCTGCATATGAAATTTCAGAAAGATCCCTTCATTACTTTCTGAGAAATAGCGATAACAAACTTCAATTGTCAAAATCCAAGATGGCTGCCTGTCGGCCATGTTGTTTTCTGATCAGTCTCAAAATGCAATATGCATAACTAGGCACCGAGGGGAACCTGCATATGAAATTTCAGAAAGATCCCTTCATTACTTTCTGAGAAATAGCGATAACAAACTTCAATTGTCAAAATCCAAGATGGCTGTCTGTCGGCCATCTTGTTTTCCGATCGGTCTCAAAATGCAATATGCATAACTAGGCACCAAGAGGAACCTACATATGAAATTTGAGAAAGATCCCTTCAGTACTTTCTCAGAAATAGCGATAACAAACTTCAATTGTCAAAATCCAAGATGGCTGCCTGTCGGCCATCTTGTTTTCTGATTAGTCACAAAATGCAATATGCATAACTAGGCACCAAGGGGAACCTACATATGAAATTTGAGAACGATCCCTTCATTACTTTCTGAGGATTAGCGATAACAAGAATTGTTTACGGACGGACGGACGGACGGACGGCCGGACGGAGGGACGGACGACGGACCACGGACGCAGGGCGATTTGAATAGCCCACCATCTGATGATGGTGGGCTAAAAAGCTAAGGTATTCAAAATAAATTTGTAGAGTTGGAATGACAGGAAAAACTTCCAAACACTGTTATCAGGGATTTTTCTATAATATTTCAACTGGGTCAAGGGTCCAATGAATTGGGAATTCCTACGCGACAAATTGGGAAATTGGGAAAAACAAAAAATGGGTCCTTTTAACAGACCCTGTTTCTATTGTAGGAAAATCCCTGACTATCGAAGATACCAACATGATATTATACAGTCAATGAATGATAACATAGACAACAAACAGATGTAGTTATGGTATTATCACATGTTGCCATGACGGATGTTGACTGTGACAACATAGAGACAACAAACAGATGTAGTTATGGTATTATCACATGTTGCCATGACGGATGTTGACTGTGACAACATAGAGACAACAATCAGATGTAGTTATGGTATTATCACATGTTGCCATGACGGATGTTGACTGTGACAACAATCATATGCGTAGTTATGGTATTATCACATGATGCCCTGACAAATGCTGACTGTGATAACAGGACAACAATCAGATGTTGATATAATGTTAAGCATTACAGTTGATAGATTGTAACATACAAATAAAAATTCTTGACAATTAAATTACATTGTGATAATTAAAAATAGAACTACATGTACCACTACAAGTTGTCATAAATTGTCATAGTGATGCAATGTTTCATCATATATTCACCATATCCCGACACCAAGATCTGGCCAACCTTCTCGTACAAACAAGGGATGGAATTATGCCAATAAAGAGCAGATATATATTGGACTGTACAATGTATTTAAAAATGTCACAAAGAGGAGGTTCATACTTCAGGCTATATATATAATCATAATTTTGCTACAATGTTATATCAATTAATCTAGCAAAAATTAACAGAACACCATGCTTCACTTGGCTCCAACAGTCTATTCCCTACACGGTATATAAACAGGACAGCATGCTTAACTCTGGCCAGACCATAACTACGATTAAAAAGTGCAATTTTTGAAAAGTGATTTGAAACCTGTTTGAACTTCAATAAGAACAGATTAAAAAAATATCCAGCAGAAAATACAGTACATATCATGGTAAATCAAGGGACTTGTATATCATTTCTATAAAACATATTATCTGTCTTCTATCCATAAAAAAATACACAGGAAATCAGACAACTTGTAAGGCATCTAGGGTACTCAAACATTATGCATTTTAATGTTCAACTATATGTCTGACGATTAAAAAACATAACCGTAACACGATTTAAAAATAATCAGTTTTTCTCATAACATCCATGTACAATTCTATGGTAATTATAGTATACGACTTAAACAATGTACACATACTACCCAGGGTATGGTAAATATAACACTCAGAAAGTCGGCCAGAGTAAGGAAGTGTAGAAAAATAAATGTTCACATCTGGTAGTAAAATACACAATCTAGACACCAATTTGTTTCATCACTGCTAATGCTGTGCTTCTAGTCTCTTATGGGACGATTGCTTAGAATTCCAATTACTGTATGTCTACTGAACCAATTACTGTATGTCAACTGAACCAATTACTGTATGTCAACTGAATCAATTACTGTATGTCTACTGAACCAATTACTGTATGTGTACTGAACCAATTACTGTATGTGTACTGAACCAATTACTGTATGTCTACTGAACTAATTACTGTATGTGTACTGAACTAATTACTGTATGTCTACTGAACCAATTACTGTATGTGTACTGAACCAATTACTGTATGTCTATTGAACCAATTACTGTATGTCAACTGAACCAATTACTGTATGTCTACTGAACCAATTACTGTATGTCAACTGAACCAATTACTGTACATGTACTGAACCAATTACTGTATGTCTACTGAACCAATTACTGTATGTGTACTGAACCAATTACTGTATGTCTACTGAACTAATTTCTGTATGTCAACTGAACCAATTACTGTATGTCTACTGAACCAATTACTGTATGTGTACTGAACCAATAACTGTATGTCAACTGAACCAATCACTCTAGGTCTACTGAACCAATTACTGTATGTGTACTGAACCAATTACTGTATGTCTACTGAACCAATTACTGTATGTGTACTGAACCAATTACTGTATGTCTACTGAACCAATTACTGTATGTCAACTGAACCAATTACTGTATGTGTACTGAACCAATTACTGTATGTCTACTGAACCAATTACTGTAGGTCTACTGAACCTGTATGTCAACTTAACTAATTACTGCATGTGTAATAACCAATTACTGTATGTCAACTGAACCAATTACTGTATGTCTACTGAACCAATTACTGTATGTCTACTGAACCAATTACTGTATGTCAACTGAACCAATTACTGTATGTCTACTGAACCAATTACTGTATGTCAACTGAACCAATTACTGTATGTCTACTGAACCAATTACTGTATGTCAACTGAACCAATTACTGTATGTCAACTGAACTAATTACTGTATGTCAACTGAACCAATTACTGTATGTGTACTGAACCAATTACTGTATGTCAACTGAACCAATCACTCTAGGTCTACTGAACCAATTACTCTAGGTCTAATGAACCAATTACTGTATGTCTACTGAACCAATTACTGTATGTCTACTGAACCAATTACTGTAGGTCTACTGAACCTGTATGTCAACTTAACTAATTACTGCATGTGTAATAACCAATTACTGTATGTCAACTGAACCAATTACTGTATGTCTACTGAACCAATTACTGTATGTCTACTGAACCAATTACTGTATGTCAACTGAACCAATTACTGTATGTCTACTGAACCAATTACTGTATGTCAACTGAACCAATTACTGTATGTCTACTGAACCAATTACTGTATGTCTACTGAACCAATTACTGTATGTCTACTGAACCAATTACTGTATGTCTACTGAACCAATTACTGTATGTCTACTAAACCAATTACTGTATGTCTACTGAACCAATTACTGTATGTCTACTGAACCAATTACTGTATGTCTACTGAACCAATTACTGTATGTCAACTGAACCAATTACTGTATGTCAACTGAACTAATTACTGTATGTCTACTGAACCAATTACTGTATGTCTATTGTGGTGACCACAATTGGGTCACAATGTTTGGTTTATTGAAAGATAATAATCATATAAGTAGTTTCCATCACTCATATCAATTAAGACAGACAGTTAATTAAATGATGACCCAACCATTAATGATTAAGAAGTTAACCAACAGCACTAGTATACGCGGTAGGTTGAACTATTCCTGATCTAAACTAGATCCTAGATGATTCTGAGGACACAACATAATTATGAAGTTCTCACATATCATAATTTGATACATATTCAAATGTACACAGACTGATTAATGTGGCTTGAATTTTCTCTCAAATTCTCTCTCTAATTTGAAACAATTTCTGTTTCAGTATCGCTTTGGTTGAAGCTTAAAAACTTTATATTGTGTAGATAGCATAGTAACTACATAGCACAATAATCTAATTAAAACTATAGACTATATTATTGACCTAACTACACAGTCACCATACCAAAGGCATTTAATTTATAAACTCATCAAGGACAATTATGAATTCAAACAGATGAATATATTCAATTTTCAGATAAAAATAATTGTTATATTTTAGGAGTGTCAAAATAACTCCATGATGATTTACCAATAGACAATTCTACCTGATAAAGTGATGAATGGTTACAATTGGTACACATACCTGTTATACGTATTACCATGGTATGAAAATACAGAGTGTGTTTTCATTGCTTCTAAAGTGAGCAAGGTATGTATAAAATGGTATTTCAAAGATTTCAATTTCATTCATTATAAGAATAATATGACCTATGCTTCACTGTTTTGCAAGTTCTTGATTAATTATTGTAGTTGATTTCCGATATGTTGATTTCCGATATTTCAATCATCATAATCTATTGACATGTTAGAAAATATACATAAATCACCATGATATATGTAATATACATGTACATTACAATCAAAGTAATAATACAGAAATGTCTCAAAAATATAATCAATATCAAACAGGTATAAAACTGACACCAGCTTTAGGTTTCTCTATTTGTTGATGTCTGCTGGTGCCGACCAGTTTTCAGGGTATCCTGATCCATTTGAGGAAGGGTCATGATTAGGGCTTTGTTTACGACGGAAATGTAGCAGCTTAGGTACAGCTTGAACTTTTCTCCGCAGTTCAATTTTTCGGAAGGAACTAGATAAATTTCTAAGGGAGAATCTCCTCCTCTTTCTGCGCTTCTTTAACCGACCAGCATACGGATCATCCTTCGATGGCTTAAAACGGCCAAACATCCAAACAGTCACACCTAACACAATGAACGCCAAAAGGGCTGGGACGAATGCCAATCCCTTCAATGCTAGGCTGTAGTCATAGTAACGAGTGCTGACGACCATATCTCCCTCAAGGTAGGACGCATTGGTCACAGGATTTATTGTATTGTTTCGGTACGACCAGGTTAGCAGACTCTCGTTAAATGTTGTAAGGCTGTAGTCGTCCAGCACTGTGTGGATTCTCCCCTCTGAATCCACGTACTGACCATAGTCATAGGGCTTGTAAAAGATCTGGTTCTTCCACATGTTTAGGTCAAGCAGCATAACGATAAACAAAATCCCGTAGTTAAACCATTTACCTATAGAAGTAGAAAACAAAATCCTGTAGTTAAACCATTTACCTACAGAGGTAGAAAACAGAGTTCTATTACCACTCAACAACTATGCCGCTCATCAAATATATTAATCTGTAGATATGCTCTTCTACCAAAACTTGTAAATACAAAAATTGCAAAAAGAAATCAAATACCATAGTACATCACATCCCTGTGGTCTCCCATACAATTTTGTCACATAATCGGTCTGTTATCCAGTATTCTCCCATACAATTTTGTCACATAATCGGTCTGTTATCCAGTATTCTCCCATACAATTTTGTCACATAATCGGTCTGTTATCCAGTATTCTCCCATACAATTTTGTCACATAATCTGTCTGTTATCCAGTATTCTTCCATACAATTTTGTCACATAATCGGTCTGTTATCCAGTATTCTCCCATACAATTTTGTCATTTGCCCATATGTCACTAGCGAGATATACCCTGGATCATTTGCCTGTATGTCACTAGCGAGATATACCCTGGATCATTTTTCATTAGGCTGCGCAGTCAAGAGATCAATTGTAATGTCATAATATGGAACAATGACATTACATCATGAATGTTGAACAAAATCACTACCTTGATTCAATTAAGTCCTCCACATTTTGACTTTAAAATCTGCCAAAATTTAAGTTTTCTGAATTATGAGATAAATGTATTTTAACTTTGTTTTCATTTTATATGAGATTTTATGAAACTCGTCTCAAAATTGTGATTTTTACTCGCCTTAAGACTTGCCCCACAAAATCTCATATGAAATGAAAACTCCAAGACCCTATATGTATTGATTGCTATTCTGATTACATTTCTGGAGTTGTAACATTCATCTATAATAGGTAAATGATACTTTCATTTTACATTAATTTAGCAGTTACATACAACAATGTACATGTTGAATTGGAACAAAAATAACCACCAAAAGTATGATTTGAGTACTAAACAATCCTATCTGTACCACTTAAATATTATATTATGTGTCTCTGTTGACAAGTACTTTTATGATGTACCTAATAATTTTTGTAGAATTTTTTCTGACAAGTCCTGAACACTATTTCCATAATTTTGACAAGTCTCAATGCTAATGGATATTTAGGAAAACCACAAGTCCCGGACTCAAACATCAGAGTTCCGAAAATCAGTGATGGACCTACTTCCAACTCACCTGTAATATGCACCTGCCAAACCTCTTTCTTGAGACACTTGGGGATGTCAAACTTGATGTGTGCAGTGTTAACACCTGGCATTTTGATGTCAATGGCACTCATAAAATGAGGGAAATCCCAGTCCTGCCAACATTTATTTTATTGATATAAATGATCAGAAAAAAGTACCATGTCAGCTTCATGGGAATACAGCAACCTTACAACGTCAACTTCTAAAAGCTTAGTCAACAGAATAACAGACTAAAGGACACCCTGCTCCTAGTAAACCTTCCCTTACTTTGTTACAGGTAATGAGATAATTCTATCTACTTTAAAACAGTAAAATGTATCTACATTAAAAGATTATACAAATATCAGATAAATATCTGTATAAAACATAAAAATGGATCTAAAACTAGACGTAAAGGCAACATAGATACATAATCTAGAGTATACCAAGTCTTATCATTATAAAAATCACGAGATAAAATGTCAGTATACTTTCTCTTTGTGTCATGATTATGAATGCCTGTGAAACTTTAGGATAACAGTAGTAACGTTGATTCTTTATACATTTCTTTGTTTTTCAATAGATAACAAAACTGGGAATACCAGGTAATGGAGGCTGTATAGCTAGAGAACTGTACGACATGAAGCGTTCTTTGTGTATAAACTTTCGTAGTTTTCATGGAACCACAAATATAAATACATAGACATTGTTGTATGTATTACTGTTATATTATCAATGCATAGCCTAACCATGAAAGCCTGTACCAAGAAAATAATATGAAATCTCCAAACACAAAAGACAGTACACACGAACATTTCATATTATACAGAATACAATGGACATTACCTGACACACAATTAAGATATCCATAACCAGAATGAAGGAGGCCAGAAACGCCCTGGACAGTTCGTTAGTCGGCAGGAATCCATGGTTCAGCTTCTCCCACTGTATAAAGTCTGTGGCTATCACAAAGATCACGACGAGGGACGTTACTGAGGTGACCACCCAGAATAAGATGATACGATTGTATCGGTGGTTCCACCAGGTCCGCACTGGTTTGGCCCAGCCTGGGTAGAGCTTCTCTTGTAGCATCATATCAGTCACCTAAACATACAATAAACAAAAACATAGTTGTAATGAATCTAATTTCTATGTCCAAAACAGCTGCTGATTAAACCAGTTTTTCTGTATTATTTTTTTCTTCTTTCAAACAGTTTTACCTTTATATGACAGCTTCAATCCAACATGGGTGTATTCCTGGCCTTTACTAATTCTGATATTTAGATGATGTAAAAATATTATACATATTTAAAAACCTGTCAAAATAGTCTGAATATTCATGGGAGATCTAGTCATTTACAGCTGTTTTTAACTGACACTACATTATGAGCAATTATTTAATAAATTTAATGTGTGCATATTTAATTTAAGGTATATCATAATAAGTTACACTACATTATGAGCAATAATTTAATAAATTTAATATGTGCATATTTAATTTAAGGTATATCATAATAAGTTTTTCGGCTCTAACACTCTATTCCCTATGCTCTTTTTTAATATGGTCTTATTTCATGTGTATTTTGTTTAGAAACTGCGTTAAAACCAATTATCTAGGCAGAAAAAAGTTACCCTGTGTTAGTAATATTAATAAAAAACCTACTTTTGAGGCAGTGGAAAGTCTCCATGTTGGCATAAAAACCTACCATCCAAGCAGTGAAAAAGTCTCCACACCAAGTACCACAGGCAGCAGCCTTCATAAAAATAGAGTTGGAGAGTCCAAGGTCACCGGAAATCCGATAGGATTCTGTGCTATCACCTCCGGCTGTCAGGAATCCGTTGTAGATCCAGGACATGATAAATATGGAAATGAGACTACACAGGAACATTATCATCCATGATCCCTGGTCCTCTGTGAACATCTTCAGACGCAGCAGTTTGTCTAAAAAGGAAAATGATTTTCCTTATAGATAGCCCGTTATCGGTACAACATAGGCATATCTATATACATGTTTGTACATGTAGACTACTGTATATGTTAGTACAGAACAATATCTACAACTAGCAGCCTCTTGGATATATAATACATGCAAATTATGAACTTGATGAATTTAAACAACCGGTGATCAGGCAAACAATTTTTCCTTCATCTCTTATGTTTCTGACAATGTAGTATCTATATCCATAGAAATATACATACCAAGTACATTTTGATATAAATCATTTACATAATTTTCAGGACTCAAATCTGTGCTAAGTACATTGTACATGCAATTATAGATGTGTACTATATACATTGTATGTACATTATGACACTGCTCCACTCACCTGGATCTTTTTTACGAATAATAATGAAATATTCTCCTGAAAAGTAATATTCCCAAAACATGTAACCTACAAGGTTTGGACCAGTCCTAATCCTAGAAAAGCCACTTACATTAGAACTGTAGTGAGTTACTGAGTTTGCGTTTCAATGCCGCACAGCAAGTACAGGTATGTTTATAGGTATGCTGATCATATCTAGAGAGGGAGAGGGCTTACATGTATATATAGCCTTAATATAATTTATATTCAATAAAATCTTTATGAAATTAAATGATCATATCTAAATTGAAACACATGGACTTTTACGTACATTTAGTAGAAATGAGATCTATAGATTCAGCAGAAACCTCTGCCAACCTTGGTCACATCAGGGTGAAGACTCTCCCTTGCCATATATATATATAGATACAATAACCTTTTGAAGAATTTGTTGACAGGTAGCTGTAAACAGAGTGATGAGGCTGATGGACAACATGGACGAATGGTAGTTAATGCGTTGGGCCAGTGAGATAAAACATGACATAAGTGTGATTTTACTGCATGACACAGCGATCGTCATGCGAGACGTATAAATATGGAGCCAGTGAAATTGAGGGCAAAATGGTGCAATACACTAATAAATGGTGAGAAAAAATGTGAACGAAATACTACAAAACAGTATTTCACTTCATAAATGTATAAACATTTTAAAAAATGATGCAAACATTGTAAAAGTTTACAATACATGTTACGCGTAAAACAATGAATATTAACTGTAAAAAGTGTGAATGCATTATTATAGGTATATAAGGCAATGTGATGATATTAAAAGCAACATTTATATTGTCCATGACAAAAATGTATCAGGTTATATAATAATAGCATGTAAGCATTCATAACAAAGGGAAATAATCCACTAGCAAAGTCATTCCAAGCCTGGAAACCTTCAGGTGGTTATATTATATGTTGAGTATTCGTATATTCACCCTGTCTATATGACCAATTAGCACAAATTATTAAAGCAATACATATTAATTAAGATTATATACATGGCTGTAACCACATGTACACCTCAATATGAGGAGTAAATATATAAGGATGTACCGATTTTTCATTTTTTATCGTCAATTACACCATGTACAAGGTATAGACAAATGACACAACCGTCTTTACTGGTTTAAGGTTTGTATACCAACACTCAACATATATTTTCCATTCCAAGCTGCTTTTAAAGTCTTTACCTGTCACCCTAAGCTTACTGGAATGGTAAAATTATAAAATCTGTAGAGCAAGTGTCACTGACTGGTTCAAATCATACAAACAAACAGTCATTTCTAATTATATTGTAATTAAATGTTACAGTAATATAACCTATATATTCGTACATTTTTTGACAGAATGACATAACAATTGTCCGTTTTAAAAACTACGAATTCCAACACAAGGGATAGTCTTTTAAACAGAATAATGTACCCAGATTAGTTTTGAAAATTAATTTACAAAATTGAAATGTAGCTACTACTTATCAATGATACTTATAATTATACACAGATGGGTGACCACTATATAATTATTTAATCTTTATGATACACATATCAATAGGCTTATCAAGATGTGTCTGGTAATTAATTTTGACAAGACATCACTGTATATTAATATATCACATGAAAATACTGATGATTGAAGATGGAATTTATTACCAACTTATAGGTGAGGGTCTACAGGGAAATTAAATCTATCTACACATCGATCACTGACCTTTTTGTAACATTAGCATATATGTAAGACCTATTATGTAGTAAGTTACACAATTAATTAGGCTGTATAATAGCCGATATGTCATCAGTACAACTATGTAGACATGATGTTCAAATCTACAAGTAGATCGGCATACAGGATTATATATATATTGTGTACATTAATCAGTTAAGAGTGTCAAGTTCAATATAACAAATAACTGAAAATTTGGAAAAAAGCAAAATCTTTTCAATAACACTGTATTCCTCTTGTTTGGAAGGGAAGTTAAGCTGAGGTAGGCCAGATAATTATGCAGTTATAATGTTAATTTCTATATTCACTATCAATTTCTACAGGTTATATGCTTTTGATGTTTATTTTGTTAAACTGGCCAAAGCAGACAGAATGAGTATTGGCATCAACTGTATACATGAAGCATTTATATATGTAAATTAATCAATACTTACTCAACAGTAAGACATGTATGAGGATCTTCCCAAGGATACAGCCGATGATAATGGCTCCAAGCCACATGACTACTTTAAGGAGGCTGAAGGCATTAGGGGGATAGCGGGTACACACAAAAGCAAAGTCGTTTCCAATTAGGGGGATGTTACATTCCTTCATACTGTGTGCTACAGGATCTTCAGCATAGATCAGAAAATTGCAGAAGGTCACAAAGTAGGCTATGAAGATTCTAAGAAAGGGGTGCTGGAAATAATATCGCAAATCTCTCTCCATGAACAGAGACAAAACGCTAATAGCGTCTGTGACATCTTTGCCATCAGGTTTGTCAGTCTTATCAGCACCTGTTGTTTCTATGGTAACAACATGGTCATCCTCAATTGGTGTTATTGCGTCATCGTCGCCCCCTTTAGCATTATTGTTATCTACTTCTTTTCCAGTTGCTTTATCTTTCTTCGTGTCTTTTTCTTCCTTTTTCACCGGTTCTTTGACATTTTCAACATTTTCAGATTTTTCTGTTGGATTCATTTCTAGCTCATTGTTATCTTCCCTGTTTGAAGTTTCCTTCACTGGTTCTTCAGGTTTTTTATCCTCTCCTTCGTCCATTTCTAGGAGATGTTTAGTATCTTCACTGTTGTTGTCACTCTGGACTTTGATTAAGATTGGTTTTGGGGATTTGCGTACCTGTTCTGGGGTTTCTGCATCATGCTTTTCAAAGCTTCTTTCAGGATCCTCTATGATCTAAAATAAAATAAATTGAAAAAATACAATGACCTCATATAACTTACAATGTTCTCACTGGATTTCATATTAGATAGATTTTCAGAATTTTGTACTTCCACTATATACATGTAATGCTTTAATGGAACAGTGACTGGAAATTCTAGGAAAAAGAAGTTAAGGTACAAGCAAAATTTGACTTTGGAATGGGAATAAACACTTACAGGTTGAATATAAGAGAAACTTGAACTTAAAACACAAATATAAGTACCCCCTGATATTGAACTGCCTTCTTTGGAAAGTCATTATCCCATCATTATCCCTGGGTTGCAGACAAATTAATCATATTTTGCTAACGTGCATTATTCAATTATAATCCTGTGAGAATTATAGGACCAAAACTTTCCAAAATCAGCAGTTTAATGCTTAGTAAGGTAGTAGTTGGGAGGGTACGTATAGGGTAGGCACTACAGGTAGGGTACCGGTGAAGTAGCAGGGCTTTGTTTGACGGATTTAGTTGTGATGGTGCAGAAGGGAGAGATAATTATTTGACCAAGTTATTATAATTTAATCGTGATCAAGATCAGGCAGGGTTCTCGGGATAACTAACAGTTTCAACACTTAAGTTCCTATACCCTAAATTTATAAAATGGCAATATTGTCAGTATTTAATCATAAAAGCCCATATTTGATGACAGTAATCTTAGGACTAATTTGTAAAGGGAAGCAAAGGAACAATAAACTATACACCTTCACTAACTGGGGCGCCAGATTAAATCCAAACTTCACACGCATAATTCAAGTAAACATTGATTAAGCAATATATGTGTTAAAAATAATGACAGTTTAGCTTCACAATTTAACCCGAACCTTTTCAGTACAGAAAATGTGGAGTATAGCTTTGTTGTAAAAGAGGGTGGGGTCAGAGACTCTTTGTAAATAGGCTGTAATCAGGCAGATGTAATCTGAAGGCTGTGTTACATTGTATCATAGATAGGACAACATTTACTTAAGAGTTTATTAGTAAAATCAAGTCAAAATACTAGACACGGTTTAGGGTAAAGTCAGACAAGGGTGTAGGGAGCAGGAAGTTATGGTAGGCTGCAGGGGCTATCAAACAATATATATTACACTGTGGTATATACCAGGTTTACAAAACCAGCTTCACAGCATATGTGAGAGTAATTCTGAGGTAGTCATGATAAAAGTTTAAATGGAATCTTATTTTGGTCAAGCTCCGAGCCTTGTATTATCTATACAGAAAATGTCTTGATATCCTGGATTATGCATACATTATACATTCATCCAAAACAATGCATGATTCATAGTAATAAATTTATACACAGAATAAAAAGATACCTGACCGCAATCTGTCAGAAGGGGTTCCATTGCCGTCAAATTTGTCAATGAAAGTGCAGGGCTCAGATAAGAGAAATACCCTCCAATATCAATCAGTTTACATTACGTTACAATTCTTGTGTTTATCAACATTGGGCGAGACCTCACTCGGACTGTCATCAAATATGTTGTCAGTCAGCTTTATACACACAAAGTGTGTAGTTCATGATATGTTCCTTTTCATTGTCATGGTTCACTGATCAGACGGCCTACATACCTGTGTGATGGTCTATATAATACATACAACCAATTGTATCCGTATGTGTATCAGATTGTATGTAAAAACTTTCATTCAGTGAACAGATATCCAAAATTCTAGTTACAACTTACCGAAACAAAAATCCCTTGGGACAAAAATGTCCTGCCTTTCCTATTCCACTCCTCTCTTGTAAATGTCAACAGGTAAATGTGAACCGCATACGTAAGACATTATACTGTAATTATTTATAATATTCCTCGGTGTGGAGTTCTAGTACCGATAGCTAATATACCTGTGAGACCAGATCTAGAGTGACTGTTATATCAAAGTTACGTAGATATAATGTACAGTTGTAATTATATACTTATCTAAGCTTACCTATAATCTGGTATCACGTCACGTGTACTAATATGTTTTAATAACATGACTACTTATCTTAGCTAACCCTGGTATCACCGTGTCAAATAAACATCCACATTTACATGTCAGCCTTGAAACACACCTTAGGTATGACATCTACCACATAGCTATACTTCCTGCAGTACGATTTGCATTGTAATTGCAACTGGTTGAATATATGTATTGTTTCCTACTGAACAATAATGCTCACTCTAAAACAATGGGTTAAGGTTACCTGGCACGCCCCGATTAAATGTTTACACGGTGTCAGATGTACCCGATTACGAGCGTCTACAATGTACATAGGCCTATTTTATTTGGGTGAGGTGTTTTATTCTTGGACATTAAATATCCAATGACCTTATTATAACCACCTGTGATTTCTCGGTGTCCTTTTTCCTTTCCAAGAAATTGATTTCTTCTTTTTTGCTTTTGACCGACATGATGATGTTCTATCGCCATTCCACTTCAGCTATGCAGGCCATGTGAGTCACGCGAGCGTAACCGACACCCGTGGGCGGCCTACAGGACTGTCAGCGGGTCACCAACAACATCAAAATAATAATTGGCCTGAATGATTCAGTCGGTTTTCTTTGAGCGAAGAGCGAGAATCTTCTGGAGTTATGTCCTTATTTAGACGTAGTTTCGTATTTTTGTCTATGCTACTTTAGTGTAAGCTAGGCCTATTTCATCACCAAGGAATGGAAAATAACATTTATAGTAAATTGCGACCGTATCAATGCAAATTAATTGCAATTTTAACAAATCGGTTATTTCATTATTTATACGAGTTAACTCCCTTTAACCACATTAACACACACACTCACAGCACAGGTAAGGCTACTTGTGGACATAATTATGATGTTTTTATTAAAATGTTACATTATAGACGAGTAAATTATTGTATTACAACCGCATGCTTAATTTGCAAAAAAAATAATATATATATTGTACCTTGGCCTGATAAATATTTATACGTATCATGCGTATACTTTCGGTGCACATGATGTACTTCAGTACTTGATGGAGAGATTCTTAGCGCAGTATTATCATCATTTGACTTGCATGACTTCAGGGATACTTTTGAACTTGGACTCCAGTAAGTAATCATGTTCATGTGTCAGGACTATAAAAGTTTCATTCAGATTTGTTATTATGTTCAAATTTCATGTGTTTGTTTATAATGGTTTTAGTTTAATTATGATATTTTGAGCCGTGACTTTTTTTTATAATGCTATATGTAACTGAGACATACCTGGTATACATAATTATTTCATTTTAATGAAAACATTCAAAATGAATGTAATTGTTATAACCATTTAACATAATCTATCATTGTTATCTGTGTTTCATATATTTATTGCTGATTTCTTAGGATTCATGGCGTTTTACAATTAGATATTTTTATTCGCGTTTGCGATCGACAACAGGCTAACTGTATCGTTGGTGCCTTTGACGACGTTCTGGCAAATTAAAAAAAAAGCTCTTTCCATTGATTTAGATAATTATTGTTCCAAAAGGAAAAGTAATAAGCTGTCATTTAAGCATTGAACGGCTTGTTCAATGCTTATATTTACCATCTGCGATTTTTTATTTGTCGTGCGATTTGTTTTTTGAAATTTTCAAATTCAAATTTCAGTTGGCAGTTCATAAGCCGGTGAACTCGCAACGGAATTGGTAGGGTTATACAGTGGCAGTGCCATACAATGGTAAATATAGTAAAATAATAGCCTTTTCATATATGTATCTGTAACAATCATTCCGAAAATTGTACATGTACACTATCAGATAATCAGTGTTCCTGAATCTACATTTCACGCATCGTGCGGACATCGTGTAATGTTATGCGATCACAACTTAACATTTTGCCCCGTTGCGACTGGACATTATTATGTATTTAGATCAGCAGACAGGCCTCAGCAGTACGACGTCATTAATATACGACGTATGTCGAGTCGCTGAACATTCAAAATCAAAATCTGAATGTCGTATGTTGAGGGGCTGAACATTCAAAATATGAATGTCGTATGCCGAGCCACTGAACATTAAGAAATTCCCTCGTTGGCTAGTGAAAACACAAGATATTAATATTTTGAATGTTGTACGTCGTATGTTGAGCGACTGAACATTCAAAATCAAAATCTGAATGTCGTATGTTGAGCCGCTGATGATTCAAAATTTGAATTTTGTACGTCGTATGTCGAGTCGCTGAACATTCAAAATCAAAATGTGAATGTCCTATGTCGTATTTCGAGTCGCTGAACATTCAAAATAAAAATCTGAATGTCGTATGTCGTATGTCGAGCCGCTGGACATTCAAAAGTTCCCTCGTTGGCTGGTAAAAATACAAGATATGAAGTTTTGAATGTCGTATGTCGTATGTCGAGCCGCTGGACATTCAAAAGTTCCCTCGTTGGCTGGTAAAAATACAAGATATGATTTTTTTTTAATGTTGGATGTCATAATAATTATGTCGTATGTTGAGTGGCTGAACATTCAAAATCTGAATGTCGCGTATGTCGAATGTTGAGTGACGAAAAGGTGATATCACTTAATGAAACTAATAGGTGATATCACTTAAAAAAAGTTCTTAAGTGATATCACCTATTCGAATAGGTAATATCACTCATTTGAATAGGTAATATCACCTATTTGAAAAGGTGATATCACCAAATGGGAATAAATAGTAAAACGGCGCTTCATAGTAGAGTCAATGCATTCTCTCCAGAAAGCTGGCTCTGGCAGCCATACTGTTAGTCCTTCAAATGTTTATACTTTTGTATATATGCAACAAGGAATTCGATTCGTCTGTTATTTTAGTCATTTTAATACGTTAAAATAAAAGCTACGACTTTTAACGCGTTAAACTAACGAAGCTGTTTATCACGTTAAATGCTAAGTAATAAATTTAACGCGTTAAAATTCCAAGAAAACATTTAACGTGTTAAGATTTAACGCGTTAAGTTTTAACGCGTTAAAGCTTTACGCGTTAAAGTAGACCGACCCTTCTGTGACGTCACAGACATTCATGAGTCCGGCGATCCGGCGTCCGGCGATCCGCGATCCGGGCCCTTGATTATATTCACGAATAGTTACATCTGGTTTAATTTTCAAGTCAGCTGGGAGATAAATGTTTAGGCCTACAACAGGGTGCGGTCAAGAGGTAAAGGGGTCAGTTTTGTAAAACTAAAAGACTAGGTATATATAAGGCTTATGCTTTCAATGAAGTGAGAACATAAATTAAAAATGATCCACTGAAAACAAGGACAGCGCCGATGTATCACATAATGTGCCAATGTGTGACGACCATATAACGTTAGTTACAGTCTGGGCGGAGACAATTTATATCAAGTCAGGAAGAGGTTAGCACATCTCCAATTTATGGCAATGTAGAACAAGAGGACACTTCATGGCGCACGGGCCGACGCATAGTGGAGTTGGGGACTTTGGCCGATGGCCGCTTTAACAATATTGATCGAATTTTGAGACACTGTTTAATTTGTAAATCAACGACTGAGATAGAAGATGAATACCATTTTGTATTAATATGTAATAAGTATACCAATTTAAGAAGACGCCTCATTAAGAAATACTATTGGCAAAAGCCTTCAATGTTCAAATTGATACAGTTATTAAGTGTACAAAATATCAAAGAATTAAGTCGCTTAGGCAAATTTATATTTGAAGCAAACAAAATCCGATCTTTACATCTTTAATCCGTACTCCACTTTGTATTTGTACTGTAGCATTGCTGTTCTATGCCATTATCATGTATTGTTTTGTTTATAATATGTACTTATGGGCCGTATGGCCTACAGTTAATAAAGAAATTGAAATTGAAAAAAATAAAATCATGTGCACTTTGCGGCAACCAACAATTATGTACTCCATCTGTCAGATTGTATATATTGTTATGTATGGGGCGCCGTTTTACTATTTATTCCCATTTGGTGATATCACCTATTCGAATAGGTGATATCACCTATTCAATCAGTTAAAAGTCAGTCATTAAAAAGGAAGAGAATGACGTGTTTATAAAATAAACCGTTACTAAATACGGTAACTCGTTTGAAAGATAGGGCTAATCTTCTTCAATGAATGTCCAAAGACCTTGAATGGTATTGTGGTTAACATGGACTACATATCTTGTAAAAAGGATTTAAAGCGGCTATTCGGGGACATAAACTTAGCCTAGATACTAGGCTAGAACAAAGGTTGTAGAGATATACTTAATAAAGCAATCATAATATATTGTTATTCATTTTACAAGATATGAGCAGATTTCTGTCGACGTCGCTTTGTTGTCAAAGTTGTTAATAGTTTTAGGCCGAAATCTCTTGGCTTAGGAAGCCATTTTTATCCCGCCAATGTTTAAATTCAGCAAATCGGGATTTTGCGCATTCGCAAAAATTTGTCGGGAAATTGCATGTTATATCGTCGATTGACATTGAGAGGATTCCTTAGTAATTTTTTTTTGATTCTAGGGTTTACATATCACCAAAATTTCAATCGGTATCTTCAAAACAAGAGTATTTTCTTCATTAATTTGCCGGTTTTTGAAGCATGACATATTTCCCCTGAATAGCCGCTTTAACAACAGTACACGGTTTTAGTCCGTCTAATACGTCTAAAGTTTATAAACATTTAAGATTGATCCGGTTTTATTTTTTGTTATTACAAGATAATTTGGCACTGATATGATGGCTTCTCAATGCATACCATCAACTAAAACACTGGTACGATAGTGGTTCTCAGTGTATGACATCAACTAAAACACTGGTACAATAGTGGTTCTCAGTGCATGGCATTAACTAAAACACTGGTACAATAGTGGTTCTCAATGTATGACATAAACTAAAACACTGGTACAATAGTGGTTCTCAGTGCATGGCATTAACTAAAACACTGGTACAATAGTGGTTCTCAATGTATGACATAAACTAAAACACTGGTATGATAGTGGTTCTCAATGTATGACATAAACTAAAACACTGGTATGATAGTGGTTCTCAGTGTATGACATAAACTAAAACACTGGTATGATAGTGGTTCTCAGTGTATGACATAAACTAAAACACTTGTATGATAGTGGTTCTCAGTGTATGACATAAACTAAAACACTGGTACGATAGTGGTTCTCAGTGTATGACATAAACTAAAACACTGGTACGATAGTGGTTCTCAGTGTATGACATAAACTAAAACACTTGTATGATAGTGGTTCTCAGTGTATGACATAAACTAAAACACTGGTATGATAGTGGTTCTCAGTGTATGACATAAACTAAAACACTGGTATGATAGTGGTTCTCAGTGTATGACATAAACTAAAACACTTGTATGATAGTGGTTCTCAGTGTATGACATAAACTAAAACACTGGTACGATAGTGGTTCTCAGTGCATGACATAAACTAAAACACTGGTACGATAGTGGTTCTCAGTGTATGACATAAACTAAAACACTGGTACGATAGTGGTTCTCAGTGTATGACATAAACTAAAACATTGGTATGATAGTGGTTCTAAGTGTATGACATAAACTAAAACACTGGTATGATGGTGGTTCTCAGTGTATGACATAAACTAAAACACTGGTACGATAGTGGTTCTCAGTGTATGACATAAACTAAAACACTTGTATGATAGTGGTTTTTAGTGCATGGCATAAACTAAAACACTGGTATGATAGTGGTTTTCAGTGCATGACATAAACTAAAACACTGGTATGATAGTGGTTCTCAGTGTATGACATAAACTAAAACACTGGTATGGTAGTGGTTCTCAGTGTATGACATAAACTAAAACACTGTTATGGTAATGGTTCTCAATGTATGACATAAACTAAAACACTGGTATGGTAGTGGTTCTCAATGTATGACATAAACTAAAACACTGGTACGATAGTGGTTCTCAATGTATGACATAAACTAAAACACTGGTACGATAGTGGTTCTCAGTGCATGGCATAAACTAAAACATTGGTCTGATAGTGGTTCTCAGTGCATGGCATAAACAAAACATTGGTCTGATAGTGGTTCTCAACGTATTAAATAAACTAAAACACTGGTATGATAGTGGTTCTCAGTGTATGGCATAAACTAAAATACTGGTATGATAGTGGTTCTCAGTGCATGACATAAACTAAAACACTGGTATGGTAGTGGTTCTCAGTGTATGACATAAACTAAAACACTGGTATGGTAGTGGTTCTCAGTGTATGACATAACCTAAAACACTGGTATGGTAGTGGTTTTCAGTGCATGACATAAACTAAAACACTGGTACGATAGTGGTTCTTAGTGCATGGCATAAACTAAAATACTGGTATGATAGTGGTTCTCAGTGCATGGCATAAACTAAAATACTGGTATGGTAGTGGTTCTAAGTGTATGGCATAAACTAAAACACTGGTATGATGGTGGTTTTCAGTGCATGACTTAAAATAAAACACTAGTCTGGTACGATAGTGGTTCTTAGTGCATGGCATAAACTAAAATACTGGTATGATAGTGGTTCTCAGTGCATGGCATAAACTAAAATACTGGTATGGTAGTGGTTCTAAGTGTATGGCATAAACTAAAACACTGGTATGATGGTGGTTTTCAGTGCATGACATAAAATAAAACACTAGTCTGGTACGATAGTGGTTCTCAGTGCATGGCATAAACTAAAATACTGGTATGGTAGTGGTTTTCAGTGCATGACATAAACTAAAACACTGGTACGATAGTGGTTTTCAGTGCATGACATAAAATAAAACACTAGTCTGGTACGATAGTGGTTCTTAGTGCATGGCATAAACTAAAACACTGGTATGATAGTGGTTCGCAATGTATGACATAAACTAAAACACTGGTATGGTAGTGGTTTTCAGTGCATGACATAAACTAAAACACTGGTACGATAGTGGTTCTTAGTGCATGACATAAACTAAAACACTGGTACGATAGTGGTTCTTAGTGCATGGCATAAACTAAAACACTGGTACGATAGTGGTTCTCAGTGCATGACATAAACAAAACATTGGTCTGATAGTGGTTTTCAGTGCATGACATAAACTAAAACACTGGTATGGTAGTGGTTCTTAGTGCATGACATAAACTAAAGCACTGGTATGATAGTGGTTCTTAGTGCATACATAAACTAAAGCACTGGTATGATAGTGGTTCTTAGTGCATACATAAACTAAAACACTGGTACGATAGTGGTTCTAAGTGTATGACATAAACTAAAACACTGGTACGATAGTGGTTCTCAATGCATGACATAAACTAAAACACTGGTATGGTAGTGGTTCTAAGTGTATGACATAAACTAAAACACTGGTATGATAGTGGTTCTCAGTGCATGACATAAACTAAAACACTGGTATGAAGGTGGTTCTCAGTGCATGACATAAACTAAAACACTTGTACGATAGTGGTTTTCAGTGCATGACATAAACTAAAACATTGGTATGATAGTGGTTCTAAGTGTATGACATAAACTAAAACACCGTAGTGATAGTGGTTCTCAATGTATGACATAAACTAAAACACCGTAGTGATAGTGGTTTTCAGTGCATGACATAAACTAAAATATTGGTATGATAGTAGTTCTTAGTGTATGACATAAGCTAAAACACTGGTATGATAGTGGTTCTCAGTGTATGACATAAACTAAAACACTGGTATGGTAGTGGTTCTCAGTGTATGACATAAACTAAAACACTGGTATGGTAGTGGTTCTCAGTGTATGACATAAGCTAAAACACTGGTATGATAGTGGTTCTCAGTGTATGACATAAACTAAAACACCGTAGTGATAGTGGTTCTCAGTGCATGACATAAACTAAAATATTGGTATGATAGTAGTTCTTAGTGCATGGCATAAACTAAAACACCGTAGTGATAGTGGTTTTCAGTGCATGGCATAAACTAAAACACTTGTATGATGTGGTTCTCAGTGCATGGCATCAACTAAAATATTGGTATAATTGTGGTTCTCAATAGGCCCTACACGACATAAACTAAAACACCGTAGTGATAGTGGTTTTCAGTGCATGACATAAACTAAAACACTTGTATGGTAGTGGTTCTTAGTGCATGGCATAAACTGAACACTGGTATGATAGTGGTTCTCAATAGCCCCTACACGACATAAACTAAAACACTGGTATGATAGTGGTTCTCAATGCATGACATAAACTAAACTCTTATCAGGATGTACTTGAATGAATACAGTCAATGATTCACTTTCATTTCCTGCTCTCTCGAAATGGTAATAAACAAATTGTAAATTGGAGATATTTAATGTATCTTTAATAGAACAGAATTCGGGCCATCTTTACTATCATCAGCCAGATCAGAAAAATCGCCATCGGTGTCAGCGCCACCTTCTCCCGTCGATGTTGTTTTACCAGAAGTAACCACTTCTAGTTTACCTCTACATAGCTTATCCACTAGCATTGTACATATAGTACTGGCCATGGCATTACTAGTTGATCGCAATCTGTCCCTGAAAAACGTATATGTATATATCAGGCTCTCGACATGAATATACATATCTTATAGAGCAAAACACTAAATTTCACATTGACCCTTGCCGATTTAATATCACAAAAGTAACATATTTTTTTTTCAGTTCTGCGCACATTTACTGTAACGTATATATTGTACAAAGATAATTGTGTATATCGTATATCAAATACTTTCCGTATCCAAATGTATATATGCATGATGTTGAATTTTCCTATTGTTATTTTTATGCTTGTTCATAGTTACGCTTTGAAATCTCAAAAAAACTTTGTATTGGTTGACAAAGTAGCGCCAACTATGAATAATTCGTCAACGAGACGAAGTTTGATGCAGTAAACGTTCAGGAATTCGACTAAAATAGTATTTTAGAGACAGAGAGAGAGAGAGATAAATTAAACTCTAACTTAAAAGTGACATTGACTTCTTTTACATACATTCGATATAATAATCTATCAATAAATCATAAACTTGAAACTGTAAATATTTATAGAAGAAGAGAGGTTCCTAATTCCATTCAAAAGATAATTCCGCCTGTATAACGATACCTCGTATTTTGTAGTATTGGAATATCTAACTCAGTGACGCCCACAATTACTTCAACTACACTGTACAAATCGTTTCTGTAATTCGACTCATGATCTGGACTTGTATTTATTATCATTACATTACGATCATTGCGTTCATATACTCCAGACGATTGGTCGCTATCATCATGCCAATGTATCATGGTCTTTATCACTGACACAGAAACGTTCCTTTTTAGGGATTTAGTCACGACGAAATATCATTTTTTAGATACTTTAGAAAAGTTGATTTGGTACCGTACATCTGTACGAGTCCAAATTGTCTTCCTTCGCCAAGTGTATATAAAGTTGGTTCGAGGATTGCATACAGCCCAAAGACAAGATTATTTCCTCGTAATATTTTCATTATTTAACATATACTTGTTTTAAATTGTAATTAATCATATAGAGTAAAGTCACTGTTTGTCCATTAACACACAGACCTTGTTAAACTCTGCAGTGAAGGTGTCATTGCACGTCAACACTTACGTGAACCACTCTAATGTAAAGAGGATACCCATCGCTTCCCCGTCCACATCAACTGACGTCAACAGGATGAGGACTACGACAAGGGAGGAGCTTGGAACAGCAGGAACAGCCAGTGAAGACAAGGAACACAATATCCTTCACCATAGAAATGTCCAAAGTCATGCAAAAAGAGGGCACAAAATATATATTACAGTACAGCGATACAGTATACAAGAAGCATACCATCAACTTGACTGCATCAGCAAACAAGATCATTGTCAAAGCAACAGGACAAGAGTTCAGCAGTTTAAGTCATTTAAGGCCAAATCAATGACAGGTGAATCATAACCCGCCTTATAACCCGTCAGGGTTTCAAGAATAATGGCGGCTAGCGTTGGTTAAAACAAACATTTATTTTTCAGTATTCAACCATACTGCACATACATAAAGCTTATACCAATTCCTTACATTCTAAAAAAAATCTCACATGTATGTCCGATAAATTTGATATGCATCTGCATCTTTTTTATTACCAAACCCAAGAACGCGATACTAACCAAACAATAGCCACTTGTAGAGGACTGAGACTGACACCCTGTACTGCGGCGATGAAGAGGGCAGACAGAGCAATGAAGTGCATGCTGCCGATTCTACACTCCGCGGCTCCAAACGGCACTGTAAACCGTGATACTCTCTTATCAACGTGGAAATCTTCTTCGCAAAGTCGTAAAATCTCTGGAATTCCCATAGCTCTGGAATTACATTTATTAAAAGAAGTTATATTATTCGTTATATCTTAAGAATAATTTCTAATACATTTAATATATAATGAAACTGTGTTTTTCTTACTAAATTTTGATGCATTATGTTATTTTATATATGTCTTTTAAACTATTTAATGTATTATGTACTTAAATGCATTTTTATTGTATGATATATAATGTACTGGTATTATATAGTAGGTGTTTTTTCTCCAGCTTCTACCCCGGCTGTTCATATGTTTGTTGAATCTTTTGTATATTGACTGCATTGGTATATCATTTGTATTTTGTATGAACCATGTGATATAGCTTGTGTTCCGTATTTACTACCTTGGTATATCATTTGTATTTTGTATGAACCATGTGATATAGCTTGTGTTCCGTATTGACCACCTTGGTATATCATTTGTATTTTGTATGAACCATGTGATATAGCTTGTGTTCCGTATCGACCACTTTGGTATATCATTTGTATTTTGTATGAACCATGTGATATAGCTTGTGTTCCGTATTGACCACCTTGGTATATCATTTGTATTTTGTATGACCATGTGATATAGCTTGTGTTCCGTATTGACCACCTTGGTATATCATTTGTATTTTGTATGACCATGTGATATAGCTTGTGTTCCGTATTGACCACCTTGGTATATCATTTGTATTTTGTATGAACCATGTGATATAGCTTGTATTCCGTATCGAACACCTTGGTATATCATTTGTATTTTGTATGAACCATGTGATATAGCTTGTGTTCCGTATCGACTACTTTGGTATATCATTTGTATTTTGTATGAACCATGTGATATAGCTTGTGTCCGTATTGACTACCTTGGTATATCATTTGTTTTCGGTATGGACGATGAAGTGTTTTTTCTTTTGTGTATTGATAACCGTGGTCTATAATTTGTTTCTCGTTTGGATGTTGTAGCATATTTTCTTTTGCTTTTGACTAATTAGGTACATCATTTGTTTTCCGTATGGACGATGTTGTATATTATCTTTTGTGTATTGGCTGTCTTAGTGTAGCATTTGGTTTCCGTATGGACGATGTTGTATTTTTTCTTTGTGTTTTGGCTGTCTTAGTGTAGCATTTGGTTTCCGTATGGACGATGTAGTATATTTTCTTTTGTGTATTGGCTGTCTTGGTGTATCATTTCGTTTCCGTATGGACGATGTTGTATTTTTTCTTTGTGTTTTGGCTGTCTTAGTGTAGCATTTGGTTTCCGTATGGACGATGTAGTATATTTTCTTTTGTGTATTGGCTGTCTTAGTGTAGCATTTGGTTTCCGTATGGACGATGTTGTATATTTTGTCTTTAACAAAGAATCTTCGTTTTTTTTTTTACTGATTTCGTTTGATAGCACTGTTGAATATCGTTTATATATTTAAATATATTGTACAAAAGACACGGGCAAAATGAAGAATTAACAGATTAAGATGGCCAATGCGCTATAAAACATATCGGTAAACAAGTACAATGTTGACAAATGTATCTGTGCAGTGCAAACATATATTTACGAGCTGGGAGGACCAAACACCGCCATCCAAGCCTTGGCTGCTTTGAAATAAAAATACAGAGGGTTCATTCTGAAGATTATAAACAGTGCGGACGGATACAGGACAAGTTGTTGGAGAAGAATTCCTATTAAGAAGGCGACCACCAGGAGACCTAGGCTGTTGAAGGTGTCCTCAATGTCATTGACCTGCGCCACTGATACGGCTATCAGACTAGCCACGCCTACTGGTGTCGACCTGTTTGAATGTAAATACCATGTATGTAGTTGTAATACTACATGTGCCATTTAATGCATTACTCTTTTTCTTACATAATATAACAAGTCACGTGATAAGCTTATCATAACCTATCATTGCCATCAAATTTAAAGTAATTAATTATGAGTACTTTAAATTTGAATTTGATGTTATACAGTGTATATGGTGTTATTTACATTTGTTAACATTACACCCACATCTGTAATGTTATTCACATTTTGCTAACCTCCCACTCACATATATAATGGTATTTATATTTTCTTAAACTTGCACTTACATCTATTATGATATTTACATTTTGTTAACCTCACACCCACACCTATTATGATATTTACATTTTGTTAACCTCACACCCACATCTATTATGATATTTACATTGTTAACCTCACACCCACATCTATTATGATATTTACATTTTGTTAACCTCATACCCACATCTATTATGATATTTACATTTGTTAACCTCACACCCACATCTATTATGATATTTACATTTGTTAACATTACACCCACATCTATTATGCTATTTACATTTGTTAACCTCATACCCACATCTATTATGATATTTACATTTTGTTAACCTCATACCCACATCTATTATGCTATTTACATTTTGTTATCTGTAAAATTATATCTATAATGGTATTAACATTTACTTACATCTTTTATCATATGACATTTACATTTGGTAAATATTACATTTTCAACTAAAAATAAGAGGTCAGATAAGAAAATGTTAAACTGTTGAAATAATATCACGCCTTTGATACAAGTATTAGTGCCAGAATGGATAAGGATATCATGATCAGAATATTATGTACTTACCACATAAACCAAGTGAGAATTTTAATAAATATCAATGAGAAAGCTTCGAACAGGTCTACAACGATCTTTCCTTTCTCGCCCATCTTACTGGTGGCCATTCCAATAACAGTGGATAGAAAAAGAATACCTGAAACGACATAATTGTGTACAGAAAACGCATGCTAATCCACACGACATCATTGTAAACACGAAACGCATGCTAATCCACACGACATCACTGTGTACAGGAAACGCATGTTAATCCAAACATCATTGTATACACGAAACGCATGCTAATCCACACGACATCATTGTATACGTGAAACGCATGAAAATCCACACGACATCATTGTATACATGAAACGCATGCTAATCCACACGACATCATTGTATACGTGAAACGCATGAAAATCCACACGACATCATTGTATACATGAAACGCATGCTAATCCACACGACATCATTGTATACGTGAAACGCATGAAAATCCACACGGCATCATTGTATACATGAAACGCATGCTAATCCACACGACATCATTGTATACATGAAACGCATGCTAATCCACACGACATCATTGTATACGACATCATTGTATACGACATCATTGTATACGTGAACCGCATGCTAATCCAAACATCATTGTGTACTCGAAACACATGCTAATCCAAACATCATTGTATACACGAAACGCATGCTTATCCACACGACATCATTGTATACGTGAACCGCATGCTAATCCAAACATCATTGTGTACTCGAAACACATGCTAATCCAAACATCATTGTATACACGAAACGCATGCTAATCCACACATCTTTGTATACATGAAACACATGCTAATCCACACGACGTCATTGTATACATGAAACGCATGCTAATCCACACGAAATCATTGTATACATGAAACGCATGCTAATCCACACGACATCATTGTATACGTGAAACGCATGCTAATCCAAACATCATTGTATACACGAAACGCATGCTAATCCACACGACATCATTGTATACATGAAACGCATGCTAATCCACACGACATCATTGTATACGTGAAACGCATGCTAATCCAAACATCATTGTATACACGAAACGCATGCTAATCCACACGACATCATTGTATACACAAAACGCATGCTAATCCACACGACATCATTGTATACGTGAAACGCATGAAAATCCACACGACATCACTGTATACGTGAAACGCATGAAAATCCACACGACATCATTGTATACACGAAACGCATGCTAATCCAAACATCATTGTATACATGAAACGCATGCTAATCCACGCGACATTATTGTGTACATGAAACGCATGCTAATCCACACGAAATCATTGTATACATGAAACGCATGCTAATCCACACGACATCATTGTATACGTGAAACGCATGCTAATCCAAACATCATTGTATACACGAAACGCATGCTAATCCACACGACATCATTGTATACGTGAAACGCATGCTAATCCAAACATCATTGTATACACGAAACACATGATAATCCACACGACATCATTGTATACACAAAACGCATGCTAATCCACACGACATCATTGTATACACGAAACGCATGCTTATCCACACGACATCATTGTATACGTGAACCGCATGCTAATCCAAACATCATTGTGTACTCGAAACACATGCTAATCCAAACATCATTGTATACACGAAACGCATGCTAATCCACACATCTTTGTATACATGAAACACATGCTAATCCACACGACGTCATTGTATACATGAAACGCATGCTAATCCACACGAAATCATTGTATACATGAAACGCATGCTAATCCACACGACATCATTGTATACGTGAAACGCATGCTAATCCAAACATCATTGTATACACGAAACGCATGCTAATCCACACGACATCATTGTATACATGAAACGCATGCTAATCCACACGACATCATTGTATACGTGAAACGCATGCTAATCCAAACATCATTGTATACACGAAACGCATGCTAATCCACACGACATCATTGTATACACAAAACGCATGCTAATCCACACATCATTGTATACGTGAAACGCATGCTAATCCACACGAAATCATTGTATACATGAAACGCATGCTAATCCACACGACATCATTGTATACGTGAAACGCATGCTAATCCAAACATCATTGTATACACGAAACGCATGCTAATCCACACGACATCATTGTATACATGAAACGCATGCTAATCCACACGACATCATTGTATACGTGAAACGCATGCTAATCCAAACATCATTGTATACACGAAACGCATGCTAATCCACACGACATCATTGTATACACAAAACGCATGCTAATCCACACGACATCATTGTATACGTGAAACGCATGAAAATCCACACGACATCACTGTATACGTGAAACGCATGAAAATCCACACGACATCATTGTATACACGAAACGCATGCTAATCCAAACATCATTGTATACATGAAACGCATGCTAATCCACGCGACATTATTGTGTACATGAAACGCATGCTAATCCACACGAAATCATTGTATACATGAAACGCATGCTAATCCACACGACATCATTGTATACGTGAAACGCATGCTAATCCAAACATCATTGTATACACGAAACGCATGCTAATCCACACGACATCATTGTATACGTGAAACGCATGCTAATCCAAACATCATTGTATACACGAAACACATGATAATCCACACGACATCATTGTATACACAAAAAGCATGCTAATCCACACGACATCATTGTATACACGAAACGCATGCTTATCCACACGACATCATTGTATACGTGAACCGCATGCTAATCCAAACATCATTGTGTACTCGAAACACATGCTAATCCAAACATCATTGTATACACGAAACGCATGCTAATCCACACATCTTTGTATACATGAAACACATGCTAATCCACACGACGTCATTGTATACATGAAACGCATGCTAATCCACACGAAATCATTGTATACATGAAACGCATGCTAATCCACACGACATCATTGTATACGTGAAACGCATGCTAATCCAAACATCATTGTATACACGAAACGCATGCTAATCCACACGACATCATTGTATACATGAAACGCATGCTAATCCACACGACATCATTGTATACGTGAAACGCATGCTAATCCAAACATCATTGTATACACGAAACGCATGCTAATCCACACGACATCATTGTATACACAAAACGCATGCTAATCCACACGACATCATTGTATACGTGAAACGCATGAAAATCCACACGACATCACTGTATACGTGAAACGCATGAAAATCCACACGACATCATTGTATACACGAAACGCATGCTAATCCAAACATCATTGTATACATGAAACGCATGCTAATCCACGCGACATTATTGTGTACATGAAACGCATGCTAATCCACACGAAATCATTGTATACACGAAACGCATGAAAATCTACACGACATCACTGTATGCGTGAAACGCATGCTAATCCACACAACATCATTGTATACTGGAAACGCATGCTAATCCACACGACATCACTGTATACATGAAACGCATGCTAATCCACACGACATCACTGTATACGTGAAACGCATGCTAATCCACACGGCATCATTGTATACTGGAAACGCATGCTAATCCACACGACATCACTGTATACATGAAACGCATGCTAATCCACACGACATCATTGTATACATGAAACGCATGCTAATCCAAACATCATTGTATACACGAAACGCATGCTAATCCACACGACATCATTGTATACGTGAAACGCATGAAAATCCACACGACATCATTGTATACATGAAACGCATGCTAATCCACACGACATCATTGTATACGTGAAACGCATGAAAATCCACACGACATCATTGTATACATGAAACGCATGCTAATCCACCCACACATCATTGTATACATGAAACTCATGATAATCCACACGACATCATTGTATACATGAAAGGCTTGGTAATCCACACGACATTGTATATGTGAAACGCATTCTAATCCACAAGACATCACTGTATACGTGAAACGCATTCTAATCCACAAGACATCACTGTATACATGAAATGCATGGCTTACACCTTTGCCAAGCAACATACATTATGATTTTGATGAGCATATGAGATAAGCTTTAAATCAATTATGTACACTGCTATTGCTTTGGTAGATTTTTTTTTATGAATTAGCTAAAGTTTAACGTGATCAATGTTCAGCAGCATATCATCCGCAAACTAGAAATATCAAAGACCAAAAGGAGAAAATAATCCATCAATAAAAGTATTTTTTACAGGGAATATGCACTGACGATTAATTTTTTAGGATTAACTTTAATATACAGGAGTGATAAAAGAAAAAAATGGAGTGTACTCTTATAAAAACCGGAGTGTGCTCTCATCACAAAGCGCTTTGTAGTTTATTTAGAGTACAACCCATTTTTATCGGTTATAGCGAGACATGAATATTAAAAATGTATATCAGTACTTTCTCTGGACTTCATTATAAAAAGGGAACTAGATAAGTGATTTATCTGGACTTCACATAAAAAGTGAACGTAAATATGTCATTTCTCTAAACTTCATCATAAAAAGGGAATGTAAATAAGTGATTTCTCACAAATTATCATTAAGTACACTTCTCTTTTGTATTTACATTGTAAGCATCCATTGATATGAGATTTAAAAAAAAAATGATATCAGTTAAATATCATATTTGATATGTTTACGTACCCACTTTAATAACACAAGTTTATTTTAGGTATCATGTTTTTTACCATTGTGGTGATATTTTTGCATAAGCCTTATCTAAGTACTCAAACTTTTTTTTTGAAATTAATAAGAATTAAATTAGTACTATGATTTTTGTGTAATTTTGAAATCTATTCACTACCCATGCAAACATATCTTTATGCGAAACTAAATGTCTCTTCCCGTGTCCCAGGCTGATACTAAACCAGATCGGTCCACTTACCTAAAACATTTGTGCCAGCCGCTGTACCAATAGACCGGGAGAGCGTTGTATTGGTCGAGTTAAATTCTGTTTTAACATCGTATCTTGTCTGAGTCTGTTAAAAATCACACATACTTTAAAACATAGTACAATGTATATGTGTGTGTTTGTTATTGTGCTACGCATGGATATATATTTCTTCCTTTTACATACAAATCGGATTGTGCAATTGTCGAAAACACCAATATCTATAAACATGTATATATATTGAGTTAAGGAGCCTTTCTCGTATTGCAGTGCTAACGAGAAGAACATTGTGAAAGATATTTTTTGTCTTGCAAAGCCTTTTTATATAACGGTCCTACGCGGTGTCTTTAAAGGATAAAATTATACGCAATGCTTCATGTAATTGTATACTTAGTACCTTTTGGAAACAGGCCGTCAGTATATTGTCTGGAATAATGTTTCTGTAAATATAATAATATAATAATATTATTTGTAATATAGTATATAATATTGAATTGAAAAAGACAAACAGATATCTGCAGATATCAATTTAGATATCGTAAATAACATATGCTGCCGAATTAAATAACGCTGAACCATAAACTGTTTCGTCCATGGAGGTCTTGTCACAAATGTTGTGCTTTAACCCTATGATTTGATATTTGCTTAAGACATTTTTGGTTATTTTGTAATTATTAAGCAGCATGGTTTACGTGTGTATATTCTGAACATATGCCACGATTGGTAAGAAATAAAGAGGGGCATGATAAATAACACAATAGAACCATATCTCGCACTTTAATCAAATATATACACATATCCCTGGTGCTCTTTGACTGATAGCTAATCATTGCTTACCCTTCTGAAATGACGTTAAAGGATTTAGGCATGTTTAATTAAATCAACGATATACTTGTTTAAAACTTTCAACTAGAACAATTAAGGGGTAAGGCATACAGTGACAGTTATACGTTAAGTTAACTATTTTGACAAATATCCACCACCTCCTGGTGCATTGGTATCGACAAAACACAAGTTATCACCAAATGTATACAAATATCCATGTCAAAGGATTTTGAAGATGACGGAACTATGCGTCATATGACGACGATTCACCGTCTCTGGAAAACTCAAACTACAAGTCTCAAAGAGTTCTATGATTGCAATCTGCTACCTTAGCTGTGGCAGTGAACCCTAATTGTGAAATCTTTCTCAAGATGAATACACCTATTCTTTCGATGTAGACATTAACATACAGCTTAGTGGTATGGATGGATGTAATAACGAATTTGATACCAATTAACTTAGGTGTGGCGGCTAATCTTAGTTGTGACAATATTTCTCAAGATTTTAATGAATACAGCCGAGTGGTATGGGTGAGTGTTATAACGAACATGATGGTACAAAGCTCGATTTTTTAATGTCCCTGCCGTTCCCTTCTCCTGGACGGAGGACTGTATAACTAGGCAAAGTTATCGTACCAGATATATTTCTTAACTGCTGGAAGTGATACAACTCACGAAACACAGTTAACACTGGAAGTCTGCTTTGATTCACCTCTAGTTATAGTAATCACTTAAAGGGAATGCTTTTTGTATTGAAGGGATATTTTTCCTTTCTGTTCTTCTTTTAATCCACCTAAAACATTTTCAGTCAGGAAGGTAAGCCAGAGCTAGGGTCCTAGCTGGGATCCCTCCATATTTACAATCGCCCAGTTACAGTAATCAAGTCATACTTCCATGATATAATAATACTATTCTTCACACTTTGATCATATAGATTGTTTCCTCTTCCACAAGAATTATGATATACAATATGTTAATTTACTTGCAATTTGATAACTTTAACTTTGCTCAATGTTTATATCAGACATGTTCCAACATCATTCTATATCAGACTTTAATTTCACAAGTTGTATACTTGTACAAACTTACAATGAATGATATTTCAAATATCCCACACTTTTCCATTGAAAAATACCATGTACAATGTATCACATATTCTGATACTGTAGTTCAGCATAAATATTATGCATACATAATTTTTTTGTTATATTATCTTATCTTCATAAAAACGTTTGCATCAAATAATTCCCCCATCATTTGATATTATGATATTGTTTACTGGTCAATACCTTTATTTTCAAATTTTACCTCAATTCTTTGACTTCTGAAGATACTTTTGGGTAGGAAGAATGATGGAACTGAAGTTTAAATAGTGGTAGCAGAGTATGCACCGGTTAAAAATAAATGAATGCGATGTTGTTGAGACATACCAAACATTTATTTAAGATGGTACCATACAAATGTTTTTGTAAAACCTGACCTGTAAATTAAGATAAACTGAGCAAGTTTTTATTGGTGTATGATTTGTGACGAGACCTACAAGGATGTTATGATATCATGTTATGATGACAGTAAGATATGTCACACAGGGCTCCAGAACAGCTGACCAGGATATATGTCCATACATATATGTCAGATTTGATTTGGTAGTTAAGAGTACAATATAACTGACTACAAGCATAACTTCATCATTCAAATTAAACTATGAACAATATAAGCGGCAGCTGTTAGGTCCTATATTGTTCAATCCTTTTATTCGACTTATTAACAACTGAGAAATCAAAAGGGTGTACAATTTCTGGAAAACAATTGAAACCGTGTACAAAGTCAATACAGACCAAATGACTGATCAGTGACTAGGCAAAATTAACAATTATATTATGTTGTAGATTTTATGATGAGCCAGATGTTCACACATAATCCCAAATAGGTAATTTGAGAAACAATCATTTGAAAAACGATACAAAATCACCTTAGCTATCCCTGACATATTATTTGTAATTCTACCACGTTTGCTATGCAACGCCAATTTTGATCGGCTTAAAATCGTGTATTATTTGCCAGTAATACACTCTCGTGTCAATAATACACGCTCGTGAGTCATGACTGTTACAATCTTTCCCCTCCAAAATCGTGCATTTGTAAACAAACACTGTGGCGCCAAAACGTTTGAACGTCGGGGACCGTGTATTTTACAACGGAGAAATTTGTTAATTTCTATTAACCCAGAGCAGACTTTCCTAAACAATATGTTGTAAGGTCAATTTCACAAGGCAATCTTTAGAAAGCATTTCTTCATGAATTGTTGGGAGACATCCATGAAAGTTCTCGTAACGTTGCCGTCAACTTGCTTGGGACTGACGTCAGTTTTTGAATATTCATTAGTACGCGCTAACGATATCTCTTTATGTGAGCAATTATGGGCAATTAGTGAATGAAGGTGGCGGAATGCACCAATTGTAACATTCATGAATGCATAATTTCATAGTAACCCCATGATGAACAAATCATATGCATGTGTGAATTTTAAGTGTACACGGAACGATTTGCTATATAAAGCTTACGTCATTTAGGATGAAACTGAAAATGCTGAAAGTGCAAAATGAAAAAGACTTTAGTTTTAGCGTTATTGCGATTTTTCTCGGAAACACACTCGAAGCCCCAAAACCGTTGACCACGTTTCGGTGACATCCCCCTCACGTACCTGCGATTAATGAACATTAGACAACAATCATGTAAGTGCTGAATAGATATTTCGAGTTACATTTTGTGAGTAATGTAATAACAAGTGTTACCAAAACGAATCCATCAGGAGTCTTAAAATGCTAATATATTTCTAACATTCGGTACATCATTCGTTAGAAATGGATTTGTTATATGAATACCATCAACTTAGTTTATGTTTGCGGCATTTTCTATAATAACAGGCCGTATATAACATTTAAAGAACATGTTATATTTTAATAATATACTATTCTAACTTATAACGACTTGCATCACCCTGTTTATAACCATGATCATGAGGTCATGGGCTGTTGCATACCCTTTTTGATTTCGATTATAATACTTCTAATAATAGAAGTTAAGAATTCATACAAGATGTGAAAAAGCAATTAATATGTTGCAAATCCACTTGGAGATACCGCTATCTTGGATTTTCCGATAGTTGTCCGAAATTGAAAACTTACCCATGAAAGGATAGTAAAACACAGAAAAAGATCCAAAGCGTGAACGTTCAGTATCGTGGGTGTTCAATTCGCAATTACCACATGACCATTTGACTATAGTGGTTTTCGTACCGTATTCCATGGTATATATGTGATGTTAAAGAGCCAACTTATGATAATTGTTTTAACTTCAAACTTTTGCGATACGAATTCTGATTGCTTGTAGGGAAAACGAAACTCGCTGAATCTAAATGTAAATATGTTTGATTTAAATAGAATATGAATTCCCTAAAGTATTAACGAAATTGTAAAAGAAGAAGAAAAAAAACAAAAACAAAAAACAAAAAAACAAAAACAACTCAAGCTTATTTATAAACAACTTGCAAAAGTATCAATTCGGAACAAGTTTGATGTGCAATGGATAATTGGTACGTGGCGATTAAAACGCCTAAAAGCACATACACCTGTGATGTTGTGACAGGTGTGACGAGCGTCTGGACCGTATTTTCACAGCTTGTAATTGATTAGCGGTATCCTAGCCCACTCGTAGTCGAGTACACGTAATTGTCAGAACATGGTTGTGTACATATTTTTATACAGGGCAACCAGCATGGCAAGCTTGGTAGATATTTTACTAAGTATAGTAATAATTATAACAAAGACACTCAATTTGAATCGAATATGTCCGTTTATTCTATTAAACGACAAATGCTTCAGAGAATACCTCTTTCGATAACAACATATCATCTCCAAAAAGTCTTAGATGGCGGTCGAAGCCCGCAATAATGATTTCTGTAAATGCTTACAGTACACATGTTGTGTGTTGTAGAAATCATCCCCCATCCGCAGCAATAGTGGTCAGCAATATCTTTTTAGAAAGGTGAATGACATGGAAAATGTAAGCGTTTATTCCAGAACCAAACAACAAAATAAACTACCATGTATCGAACACAGGATTAAAGAACTCTGTCATTCGTTACTGCACACAAATCTGTTCATGTATAAACGTACGTTCCCTACCCAATGCCCACAAGTAGTGGATATACAATTCTGGAAGCTGAACATATTAATTTCCATGATATACCACCTTTACTTCCCGACCATATGCCCGGAAGAAATGGATGCTAAGTTAACAAAACAGATAGGAAAATGCCGAGTGTATACTACATCATGACAACTCAAGGTGGGTACAAAGTAGCATACAAAAAGACCATATTGCCTCCTCGACCCTATGACGGTCGGTACACAGTAGCATACAAAAATACCATGTTGCCTCCTCGACCCTGTGACGGTGGGTACAAAGAAGCATACAAAAAGACCATGTTGCCTTCTTGACCCTGTGACGGTGGGTACACAGTAGCATACAAAAAGACCATATTGCCTCCTCGACCCTTTGACAGTGGGTACAAAGAAGCATACAAAAAGACCATATTGGCTCCTCGACCCTTTGACGGTGGGTACACCGTAGCAAACAAAAAGACCATATTGCCTCCTCGACCCTATGACGGTGGGTACAAAACAGCATACAAAAAGACCATATTGCCTCCTCGACCCTATGACGGTGGGTACAAAACAGCATACAAAAAGACCATATTGCCTCCTCGACCCTATGACGGTGGGTACACAGTAGCATACAAAAAGACCATGTTGCCTCCTCGACCCTATGACGGTGGGTACACAGTAGCATACAAAAAGACCATATTGCCTCCTCGACCCTATGACGGTGGGTACACAGTTGCATATAAAAAGACCATGTTGCCTCCTCGACCCTGTGACGGTGGGTACAAAGAAGCATACAAAAAGACCATATTGCCTCCTCGACCCTGTGTCAGTGGGTACAAAGAAGCATACAAAAAGACCATATTGGCTCCTCGACCCTGTGACGGTGGGTACAAAGAAGCATACAAAAAGACCATATTGCCTCCTCGACCCTGTGACGGTGGGTACAAAGAAGCATACAAAAAGACCATATTGCCTTCTTGACCCTGTGACGGTGGGTACAAAACAGCATACAAAAAGACCATATTGCCTCTCGACCCTGTGACGGTGGGTACAACGAAGCATACAAAAAGACCATGCTGCCTTCTTGACCCTGTGACGGTGGGTACAAAACAGCATTCAAAAAGATCATATTGCCTCCTCGACCCTGTGACGGTGGGTACAAAGAAGCATACAAAAAGACCATATTGTCTACTCGACCCTATGACGGTGGGTACAAAGAAGCATACAAAAAGACCATATTGCCTCCTCGACTCTGTGACGGTGGGTACAAAGAAGCATACAAAAAGACCATATTGCCTTCTTGACCCTGTGACGGTGGGTACAAAACAGCATACAAAAAGACCATATTGCCTCTCGACCCTGTGACGGTGGGTACAAAGAAGCATACAAAAAGACCATGTTGCCTTCTTGACCCTGTGACGGTGGGTACAAAACAGCATACAAAAAGATCATATTGCCTCCTCGACCCTGTGACGGTGGGTACAAAAAGCATACAAAAAGACCATATTGTCTACTCGACCCTATGACGGTGGGTACACAGTAGCATACAAAAAGACCATATTGCCCAAATCTAGCTTCCATCTTTACACTAACTCAATGCATAAAACGGTTAAGAAATTACAGGGGTTAACTGTTTTAATTTGTTTGATGGGAATGCTGGTCTGATGGCAAAAACTTTAAAAAAAAAAGTGAGATCCCCCATACATTTAGTACTATAAACTGGTGGACGGACAAACAAAACATTATCCAGAATATGAACCATACCGGCAACCAGATATTTGTTTTCCATTACCCAATGTATTGCTGAGCTTAAAACTTCCAAAAAGCGGCATGAAATGGAACATCCCAATGGTAAATGTATCAAAATAAAATTTGCCATCAATCTGGAACCCTAATAGTTCATAGCCTTGGGGATGAATCGGGATAAGCCGAAAAGTCGACTCAATATCAGATGTTGCCTGTAAAGATTCAGAACCGAAGCTTTTGGTGAGAGAGATAGCATCATCATTAGTTTGGTAAGATAGTGTCATCTGAGTCTATACCACCATTGATAGACGATCCATCAGGTTATCACAAATTGTTTATGACCAAGCATGACGGAATTCATTTGGTTCCTTTTTTGGAACCAAGACTAATGGAGAAACCTGAAAATTTGAAAATGGAGGTGAACCAAATGGGCTTTGAATGCGACCTTGCCGAATTTCTTTATCAAGCTCTTGTTTTAAAACTGTGATGTTATCAAGTGCAGATTTTAGATTTTTCGAAAACCTAAAAGAGCGTGGCCTTGATACTGCATGTAATACAATCACGTGTGAGGTTTAGATTGGTTGGTTGAAGGTTTTAATCTTTGTTCACTCAAGTCAAGTCCGGTCCCAATCAGCTACGTCACGCACCCCTGACCGCCGGTCAAGATCTGTGTGCCACGGTGTAGCTACTTAATAGGCCTAATTAATCCCTTATATAATATATTAGGCTATACATAGGACGAATTGAATTCATAAGGTCATTTATTAAGTTTCATTCTTTATTTTTATAACTACATGTTAGAACTTGTATAAATCGACAAGTTATTTTACATTCGTCCCATTTTCAAGGATTAATCAAAGTTCTTCAATAAGAATATAAACATCCTACCAACCTGTTTTCTAAATACCCATTACATTTTCCCCCATCACCAGCGTCCCCACTCGATCCTATTGTAAATTATTAATCCTGCATCAGATTCTTCCTTATAACGTTTAACGGACATCCTTTAACACCCTTATGTGTCAGTAAAATGTTTCGTCAAGTCTGGTGAATGTTTAACAGTTATCTTGTAAGTCCAGTTATAGGTATATTATAGTACATACAATCATTAACAACATGTTACATATTTGAATAAATTACTTTCTACACGTTGAATATTTAGTTAAATTCAAAATTATTGATAAATGAGTTACATTTCCATAAAAGGTTAAAACCATTATATTAGTTATCGATCAACAAGTACATGTCCCGTCTGACATTTACGAGTTCATGCTATAATGGCATTAACCCACACGACATCTTGAGATGAAATAAAACACCTTAAACACACCTGCTATATACAACCTAATTAAAATATCAAATATCGGTAACACGTGGTTAAATTATTAATCATTATAGATCTTATCTCTATACATAAAATATAATGCAGGTATTTATGTTATATGCTATATTTATGTTATATTTACAGATGACTTACACTTGTCATTATAAGTGATCGTCATCATGGAAGTGCACTTCCAGTATAATCGCTGGCTCCGCAGCAGCTATAACACAGTTCTTCAAGGC
>NW_022982657.1:0-19982 GCF_902652985.1 Pecten maximus
TGGTTTGTCCTAGTCCTAATCAGGTATTGGTGATGTTCCATACAAAGTTGACCATGTCCCCACTAAACAAAAGCAGTTAAAATAATTTGTTTTCGTTTGTGTCTTCAGTACTTTCAGTACTTTGATATTACATTAATACTGAGGAGACATAGGAATTAAAAACCCATCATTACTACATCTTGTATTACATTAATACTGAGGAGACATAGGAATTAAAAACCCATCATTACTACATCTTGTATTACATTAATACTGAGGAGACTGAGGGATTAAAAACCCATCATTACTACATCTTGTATTACATTAATACTGAGGAGACATAGGAATTAAAAACCCATCATTACTACATCTTGTATTACATTAATACTGAGGAAACAGGAATTAAAAACCCATCATTACTACATCTTGTATTACATTAATACTGATGAGACATAGGAATTAAAAACCCATCATTACTACATCTTGTATTACATTAATACTGAGGAGACATAGGAATTAAAAACCCATCATTACTACATCTTGTATTACATTAATACTGAGGAGACAGGAATTATAAACCCATCATTACTACATCTTGTATTACATTAATACTGAGGAGACATAGGAATTAAAAACCCATCATTACTACATCTTGTATTACATTAATACTGAGGAGACAGGAATTAAAAACCCATCATTACTACATCTTGTATTACATTAATACTGAGGAGACAGGAATTAAAAACCCATCATTACTACATCTTGTATTACATTAATACTGATGAGACAAAGGAATTAAAAACCCATCATTACTACATCTTGTATTACATTAATACTGAGGAGACATAGGAATTAAAAACCCATCATTACTACATCTTGTATTACATTAATACTGAGGAGACTGAGGGATTAAAAACCCATCATTACTACATCTTGTATTACATTAATACTGAGGAGACATAGGAATTAAAAACCCATCATTACTACATCTTGTATTACATTAATACTGAGGAGACATAGGAATTAAAAACCCATCATTACTACATCTTGTATTACATTAATACTGAGGAGACTGAGGAATTAAAAACCCATCATTACTACATCTTGTATTACATTAATACTGAGGAGACATAGGAATTAAAAACCCATCATTACTACATCTTGTATTACATTAATACTGAGGAGACATAGGAATTAAAACCCATCATTACTACATCTTGTATTACATTAATACTGAGGAGACATAGAATTCAAAACCCATCATTACTACATCTTGTATTACATTAATACTGAGGAGACTAGGAATTAAAACCCATCATTACTACATCTGTCTTACATTAATACTGGGGAGACAGGGAATTAAAACCCATCATTACTACATCTTGTATTACATTAATACTGAGGAGACTAGGAATTAAAACCCATCATTCTACATCTTGTATTACATTAATACTGAGGAGACGAGGAATAAAAACCCATCATTACTACATCTTGTATTACATTAATACTGAGGAGACATAGGATTAAAACCCATCATTACTACATCTTGTATTACATAATACTGAGGAGACTGGAATTATAAACCCATCATTACTACATCTTGTATTAATTAATACTGAGGAGACGTAGGAATTAAAAACCCATCATTACTACATCTTGTATTACATTAATACTGAGGAGACATAGGGATTAAAAACCCATCATTACTACATCTTGTATTACATTAATACTGATGAGACATAGGAATTAAAACCCATCATTACTACATCTTGTATTACAATTAATACTGAGGAGACATAGGAATTAAACCCCATCATTACTACATCTTGTATTACATAATACTGAGGGACAAGGAATTAAAAACCCCATCATTACTACATCTTGTATTACATTAATACTGAGGAGACTAGGAATTAAAAACCCATCATTACTACATCTTGTATTACATTAATACTGAGGAGACTAGGAATTAAAAACCCTCATTACTACAATCTTGTATTACATTAATACTGAGGAGACAGGAATTAAAAACCCATCATTACTACATCTTGTATTACATTAATACTGAGGAGACATAGGAATTAAAAACCCATCATTACTACATCTTGTATTACATTAATACTGAGGAGACATAGGAATTAAAAACCCATCATTACTACATCTTGTATTACATTAATACTGAGGAGACAGGAATTAAAAACCCATCATTACTACATCTTGTATTACATTAATACTGAGGAGACAGGAATTAAAAACCCATCATTACTACATCTTGTATTACATTAATACTGAGGAGACATAGGAATTAAAAACCCATCATTACTACATCTTGTATTACATTAATACTGAGGAGACTGAGGAATTAAAAACCCATCATTACTACATCTTGTATTACATTAATACTGAGGAGACAGGAATTAAAAACCCATCATTACTACATCTTGTATTACATTAATACTGAGGAGACTGAGGAATTAAAAACCCATCATTACTACATCTTGTATTACATTAATACTGAGGAGACTGAGGAATTAAAAACCCATCATTACTACATCTTGTATTACATTAATACTGATTAAAAACCCATCATTACTACATCTTGTATTACATTAATACTGAGGAGACATAGGAATTAAAAACCCATCATTACTACATCTTGTATTACATTAATACTGAGGAGACTGAGGAATTAAAAACCCATCATTACTACATCTTGTATTACATTAATACTGGGGAGACATAGGAATTAAAAACCCATCATTACTACATCTTGTATTACATTAATACTGAGGAGACTGAGGGATTAAAAACCCATCATTACTACATCTTGTATTACATTAATACTGAGGAGACAGGAATTAAAAACCCATCATTACTACATCTTGTATTACATTAATACTGGGGAGACATAGGAATTAAAAACCCATCATTACTACATCTTGTATTACATTAATACTGAGGAGACAGGAATTAAAAACCCATCATTACTACATCTTGTATTACATTAATACTGAGGAGACATAGGAATTAAAAACCCATCATTACTACATCTTGTATTACATTAATACTGAGGAGACATAGGAATTAAAAACCCATCATTACTACATCTTGTATTACATTAATACTGAGGAGACTGACCTATTTAGGAGAAAATTTGCCTTCATGATCTCCAGTTAGACAGTGTTCCTTGTTCAGTATATTAAATATTAGTTCATACCACGTGTGTTTGTGTACTTTTACTTACAGACAGGGCACCAACGACTACGAAATGTGGCTACGTTACGATCTGTATACCAACAAACATATACAGTGGTACTACTTCCGGGTATCAAACACTCGTGCCAATGTTAAATACCGCTTCACCATCGTCAATTTCATCAAGTCAGACTGCCTATACAACTATGGTATGAAGCCATTGATGTACAGTGAGAAAGAGGCTCAGACAAAGAAAGTGGGCTGGATACGGTCTGGTAGTGACATCAAATACTACAGGAATAATATCAAGTAAGTGCCAACAACTTCCTGCTCAGGAAAAATTACGTCTTCACGCAGGATTTATTTTTGTGTTAATGGAAAAGGAGTCAATCACAAATTTAAATTGCAATTGTTTGAATGAAAATGATAACTCTGCATGGTATCCATGTTGATTCCGTCAATACAACGTAATTTATGCCATGTTGATTCCACCAATACAGCGTAATTTATGCCATGTTGATTCCACCAATACAACATAATTTATGCCATGTTGATTCCACCAATACAACATAATTTATGCCATGTCGATTCCACCAATACAACATAATTTATGCCATGTCGATTCCGTCAATACAATGTAATTTATGCCATGTTGATTCCATCAATACAATGTAATTTATGCCATGTTGATTCCGTCAATACAACGTAATTTATGCCATGTTGATTCCATCAATACAATGTAATTTCATAAGAATATGTTTACACTAATCAGACAAACTAAGTATGTTGATGGTACAGATTAGTAGCATGTTTGTTTTAATTTTTCGTTGATCAAGGAAAGTTGGTCATATCAGAGCACTACTGATATTTTACAAAAAATTGTGTCATGTTTTTATTTATATTGTAGATATGAGACTTCCAAGGGAGAGAAGCCATTTTACTCTCTAACATGGACGGTGGAGTTCCCACATGACAACGACACAGTTTACTTTGCTCACTGCTTCCCATACACATATACAGACCTACAAGTAAGTAGATAGTACTACAATATACCAAAGTGCACCATTACAGTATAGCATTGTTAGGAAAAAACAAACAAACAAAAAACTGGTTCTCAGGCCCTCTCTTATCTTCATCTGCTTTTAAATAATAAAAAAAACCCTCATCTCATATATTTTTCCTGGTTGAATAAAATAAAATCTCCCTCAAAATTCTTTGGGAGAAGAATGTGGAAAAAAGCATCACCCACAAATGTTTCTTCTGTAATATAATATCCATTATAATGAACCATAAAATTAGAGCACATGTTCATTGATGTGAAATAAAGACAAAGACCCATGATAAGTCATTGTTTCCCACATTTTGAAGCAATTTCTATGAAAATAGATAATGAGTGGTTTGAAAAATAAAAAAGAATATACTCTAAAATGTTTTTCTCCAATAAAACGGTAAAAGATTAACTCCCTCCTTCATCTATTGTTTAGAAAAATTGGCCTGAGAACCAAGTAATTAATTCTATTTAGCCTTTCACTTGAGGGTAGTGTCACAGTGCCATAAGAAGGTAATATATATATCTTGATTGGACAGAAACTAGTCTTTTGAATTAATTGAATTTTTCTTGTTTTTATTAGGATTATCTACTAGATATATCAAACGACCCGGTGAAGTCCAAAATCTGTAAACAGAGAGTGCTATGTCGGACACTCGCCGGAAACCTAGTCTACGTGCTCACCATTACCTCCCCTTCACAAAACCCTGAAGACATCAAGGTTAGTAGGCAGGTCTATTACCTCACCTTCACAAAACCCTGAAGACATCAAGGTTTGTAGGCAGGTCTATAATGGTATTACATATGTGGCTATACTGAAATATCCACAAGAAATCTGAAAATGAAGATTTTAAAGGTTTCTGCTGAAAATATATAAATGTATTCATTGTGTAATGTGAGTGGCTATACAGTGCTCAATCCATCTTCTGGAGATTTTCAGTTTCCACCAAGTACCAATCTTACGAAGGCATGTATATCTTCATTAACCAAGATTAACCAAGATTATACATTTAGTTGAAGTTCCATCCTGAAATGGTGCACAATCATTTCTGAAAAAAAAAAATCCTTTTTAGTTTTAAATAACACAGATGATAACTGCAACCAACTATATATGAACAATTCTAGTATAGACCTATGGTACCAATCTAACAAGAAAAGGACTGTTTCAATTCATGCCCCCTCAAATATTATTGTCTTCTGCTAGCTTGAGGCCTTCATCTCTTAGTCATTGCAAGAAAACTGTTAGTGTAGACCACTAAAAGATAAATTTTGTGTGTCATACACATGCTTTAAGTTTTGATAATAGATACTTGACGAGAATAAGTTGGTAACAGTGCAAGTTGCCAAAAGATTTTTAATACTGATAGGATTTTGCTTTTGTAAATGGATGAGAAAGTGTAAAGAAACCAATGGGTTTTATTTATTTCAGCATAAAAAAGCTGTGGTGATCACATCACGAGTACATCCTGGCGAGTGTAACGCTAGCTGGATGATGAAAGGTTTCCTCGACTACCTGACGGGTAACTCAGCTGATGCTAAGGTAGGACATCTAAATACTCTGTAAACCTCAGCTGTACCAAGCAAAGTGTACCTAAACCCCTCAGCTGTACCAGTCTAAGTGTACATGTACTCTGTAAACCTCAGCTGTATCAATCAAAGTGTACATATACCCCTCAGCTACACCAGTATTGTACATAAATCCTCAGCTGCACAATTAAGTCTTGTACATGAAGCCATCACCTTTACCTGAGTCTTGTACATAGAAACTCATCACCTATACCAGTCATGTACATTTTTTTTATCATAAGCAGAATTTGATTAGTTTAAATCCCATTTGCTGCTACCAGTTGTTGAAACACAGTTTATTACTCACTTATTCATTAGAATGAATCAAGAATGAACTTTTGAAGACTTTTTGTTGACGTTGTGATTTGGGATGTTTAATGATGAACTTGTGTGGTTCTAGCTCCTGCGAGATACATTCATCTTCAAGATTGTGCCAATGTTGAACCCAGATGGTGTGATAGTGGGTAACTATCGGTGCTCCCTGGCTGGCCGAGACCTCAACAGAAACTACAAAACTGTGCTCAAAGACTCGTACCCCTCCGTGTGGCACACGAAAAACATGATCAGGAAGTAGGTGTCTTGGTAAAAGTTTAATATCAAAGGGAGATAATTGTCTGTCAAAGGTAAAGGGAGATAACCTTTATCTATTTTTCTTGTCATTCATCAACAGAGAAGTTACTGTATATATTGAGATGAAGCAATATGATGCTACTGAACAAGATTATATAAATGTATCTACATCTTTATTAATCAATTATCCTTTAATTGAATATTTTTTATAGCAGTTGTACATAATTTTTTGTATAATGTTATTTCCTTATTTTTCATCTCTTTCTACACTTAGTCTAGTCTTGTGATAGTAACGGGCCTAACTTCCTGTCCAAGGAACATATAATTGTTTACTCGGTTATTATAATACCCTGGTTATTTAAATATTTTTCTATGGAAAGTAGAATATTATAATAAGGGGGATCCACTGTATATCCTATTTAAAACATTGATTTTTGTTGTTGACAGATTTTTGTAAACATACATTGTATTTTACTCACAGACTCCTTCAGGAGAGAGAGATCATTGTGTATTGTGACCTTCACGGACATAGCAGAAAACAAAATGTGTTCATCTACGGCTGTGAAAACCGCCACAACCCGGAGAAACGTCTCCGAGAACGGATCTTCCCTGTCATGCTCAACAAGAACGCTCCAGATAAGGTACCATACATCCGTAGTACTGACTGTATCCTGTAGATATTTACTGTTTGTACACAATACCTGTAACAGCATTGATATTCCTGTCACCATGCTGAGTCGTGTTTGTCTCTGTCTACGTCCTCAATTCAAGGACTTATGTAATTACACCAGTCTTAAAATGTATGGAATAATTACTGAATGTGGAAATATGACTTACATATTATACCACTCATCACTGTGTTGTAAAAAAGCATTTGATTTGTTGTAGTTCAAGTTTGAGTCATGTAAGTTCAAGGTTCAGAAGAGTAAAGAAGGGACAGGTCGAATTGTCATGTGGCACATGGGCATTATGAACAGCTACACAATGGAGGTAGGTTATACAGATAGAGAACCAAAACATGTATGATTGTAATAAACTATGATGTATATATACATGTACTGAAATTGTAATAAACTCTGATGTACACAGACCTGTATGGAAATTGTAATAAACTCCGGTGTACACAGACTTGTATGGAAATTGTAATAAACTCCCATGTACACAGACTTGTATGGAAATTGTAATAAACTCCCATGTACACAGACCTGTACTGAAATTGTAATAAACTCTGATGTACACAGACCTGTATTGAAATGGTAATCAACTCCCATGTACACAGACCTGTACTGAAATGGTAATAAACTCCCATGTACACATACCTGTATGGAAATGGTAATAAACTCCCATGTACACAGACCTGTACTGAAATTGTAACAGGATGAACTGAATATCCCTCAAATAATATAACTTCATTTAATTTATATAGATGTACATGTTAGCCACAAGGGTATGTTTGTGGTAGACATGTTAGCCACAAGGGTATGTTTGTGGTAGACATGTTAGCCACAAGGGTATGTTTGTGGTAGACATGTTAGCCACAAGGGTATGTTTGTGGTAGACATGTTAGCCACAAGGGTATGTTTGTGGTAGACAAGTTTGCACTATGCTCAGGATACTTTAATTTTCATTGAAGGCAACATTTTGTGGCTCCACCATTGGGAAGAAGAAGGGCTACCACTTTACCTTGGTGGACTTTGAGGCGATGGGGTACCACTTCTGTGACACTCTACTGGACTACTGTGATCCGGACAACACAAAGGTATATAGCTCTCCGCAGCACCACCGACGTCTACAAAAAATAAGCTTTCGATTCAATAGTGTTTTAATTATGTTTGAATTTGAGCATGAGGTTAAATTGAATGCCATTTCAGAAAGTTATCTAGTAGTAGTTATAGTGTTTGATCTTTGACAAACATTTTAATTGAATGATCATCTACTACTATTGTGAAATATTACCTTCATAGACACCATCAGGTTAATGTTTCTCATGTATAACCATCGCCTGTAGTTAAGATTGTCAGGACTAACACCATCCATGGACCTATTGTTTGTGGAGGCCTTATACACAAAGCCCAATCTGCTCGCACTTGATTCTAGAAGTGATGCTTCATATCATTCATTGATAGAGTTTAATCATATTGACAGGATGTATAAGGATGACTACAGGTGGTCATTTTAACAGTTTTCTACCTGCCTTATACATTGTAAATAATGTACTGATTTTTGTTGCTTTGCTTGCCAATCATGATGCTCGGTAATCCCACTTTATGCTGAAATAACTACGGTAATTATTTGTTTCACATACAGATGACACACATATCCATGGCGCCTCCCCTCCCCCATATATACCCACACCGAAATAAAGTACAAAAAAAGTATGGGAAAAAAGTACTAAAAAAGCATAGAAAAAGTATGCTTTTTTTGACTCAATTTGGAACCGATATTCCAACACGGTTCCAAATTGAGTCAAAAAAAGTACTAAAGTACAAAAAAAGTCTAACAAAAGTATACCTTTAGTACATTTTATTGTTTTCATTAAGTACAGAAAAAGCACAAATATAGTACAGAAAAAGTACATTAAAAGTACAATAATAGTATAAAGTGCACAGGGCCAAATTGATGGTGTACTTTTTTTGTGCTTTTATACTTTTTTAGTACTTTTACAGGTAAGTCCATAAAGTACAAAAAAAGTATGAAAATGGTACAGAAAAAGCAGGAAATTAGTACTGAAAAAGTAGGAAAAAAGTACCAATAAGGTAGGAAATTAGTACTGAAAAAGTAGTAAAAAAGTACTAGAAAAGTAGGAAAATAGTACTAAAAAAGTAGGAAATTTGTACTGAAAAAGTATCAAAAAAGTAGGAAAATGGTATTGAAAAGAAGGAAATTAGGACTGAAAAAGTAGGAAAAAAGTACCAATAAGGTAGGAAATTAGTACTGAAAAAGTAGTGGAAAAGTAGGAAAAAAGTACTAGAAAAGTAGGAAAATAGTACTAAAAAAGTAGGAAATTTGTACTGAAAAAGTATAAAAAAAAGTACTGAAAAAGTAGGAAAAAATTACCAAAAAAAGGGACTTAATTCAATGGTGTAGGAAATTAGTTCTGAAAATATAGGAGATAAGCTTAAATGAGAATACTGCATGCTTAAACAATACATACATCAGTCCCATTCCTAAGAGAAATGCACAATTGTATCAAGTGAAAACAAACATTGAAATACAAGATTAGTTATCCAATCACGATTCCACTGAGTATAATTTCATGCCATAGCAAAGTCTTGATCTAATAAGCTCGAAATTTGTTTAAGGGTAAGGTTAAGGATTTACAGATGGACATCTATGTATAAGGGCAATAACTTTTAATAAATTATTCTAATATTTTTTTCAAGCAGGAAAACACAATTTTATATCATGTGTATGTAGGAGATCCAGACAAAAAAAATATACTATTCTAAATAAAAAGGGCAATAACATTTGTAAAAATTGTCGAATCATAATTCCTCTTGAGGAAACACAACAAAAAAATGTAAATAAAAAACAATGCATAAATGCATACTGAATACAATGAAGTATGGTATATGCATAATGTTGCTTGCTTAAACTGGTCAAATCCAAGTAAGTGTGAATTCGAAAAATAAAATGTCTGATTCTCTTCATTCCTTTTTTGCTTTATGCGAATCATTGCCCTCAATTCGGACCACAATGCAATATCTTCAAGCTTTCCGTCACTTCAGAATGTACTGCATAATCTGTTGGAAGAAAGAGAAAATTTTAAAATATTTTTTATATCAAAACTTAGAATAATTGTGAAGATTTGTTCAATATAAAAATGTAAATAATTTTCCTTATATATGCACCTGATCACTTTACTGTCATTTATTACATGCATGTCTTCTTGGAAGTCTTTTTATCAAGAAAAGCTAGCCACAGGTATACAAGTTTAATTTAAAGCTACAACATAAAACTTTTAATTATAAGGATAAGTACTTTAATAAAAATCAAGCTACTCCAGAATTCTGACAGTTTGTTTCATCTTAAATTATGCAACTAACTATCAAAATACTCCAAAACACAGATTTTTTTTATTCAATCATTTCTTGAGATCATTTTTTTGTGAATTGATCATGATCATGACATACAACAAATTTTCAATGGATTTTATTGACTTCGTTTTTGAATGTATTTTCTTCAAATTCCATATACTATAGTAGACAATTATTAGCTCATTTACCGATATTTTTACATATATTCCCTAAAATAGATATACACATGTTGCCCGAAATGTGACGTTACTTTCGTTCTTATATTCTAACTTAAAAATGTCATTGCTATTTTTTTTGAAATTTTATGCAATATCTCTTGAAATCAACTACAAAAAATTCTGTAAATATTATCAGATGAATAAGCAAATAATTCTTTACATGTAAGTGAAATTTCAATAAATTCCATTGAAAAACGAAGTCATAAAAATTAATTGGAAATTTGTCAAAATACATGAAATATGTAGTAAAGATATTACCAATTTACCGTTACGTGACAGAAATAAAAATGCAATATAACTACGTCGAAGTTCGTCAATAAAGAAATAAAATTCTTCTTGTTCTCAATATTTGGGTGCTATCAATCAGGATGCTTATAAAATCCCAGGCGTATGGTAGCATAAATCTGTAAATTGAATACTTACGATTGAAACACACGTGGATCTAGCAGTTCTTTGTTAATTAAACTCGGGCCGTGTAAACTGTAATCGGTGATGAATTCATTATGAAAACCCTGAAACACGAAGTAATCAAGTATTAATATTAACATGTGTAGGCCCCTATTCACCTATATAATGTGAAACGATGTAGGAACGTGCAGAAGACGAAATAGATTTAAATAATAAAATTGTAAACTTACCTGGTCGCGATATCTGTGATATTTTCGGGTGAAAATGAGCATTTGTCGCCAAAAACAATAAGAAAGCTGATATTCTTTGGCCACTTACTGACAGATAGTCGATCTTCTTCAGTTAGGCAAGAAAATGAATTTCGTTTTTAGGCTATTCTATATCAAAATCGTGTTTGTTTATGTTTCTTCCGTAGATAAACATCCGGTGAAATTCAAACATGGCTATCAGACTTCCCGCTAAAATCTCGCTGTTTGTTGCATCATGGGATACAAAAAAAGTTTTGTCGGAGATCTACTGTATCGATTTCATTCTTTTATTACTTGTTTTTTTATATTCTACTTCCTTAACCTCTATTGTTTCATACTTTTGGTATTACTACTTCAGCATTTTAAGCTTGCACATTGCACAAAATGATCGCACGAAGCGAACTCGTCAAATCTCGGTAGATTCCGTAAACCGAAGTAAACAAACGAGATCACGGCCCCGAGGTCATAGGTGAACCGACCGATGGTAATCTGACACAGGTATAAGCCTCGTCAGTACCTGTTATGTTATCCGGATGTTTTGTTTAAATGAGGGTAGGCACCTGTGATCTGATCGTAGTGAAAGGCAGTCAAGCTTGACAATATAAATTGTTAAAATTAACGCCGCGGGCATAAGACTTAGTCTAAGAGGGGCAATATGTGTACAGGTGAGACGGGAGGTACACAGGTAACTCCAATAAACAATAAAGCTAGGTATGATTTGCCATTACAGTCGACTGTCGCTTATATTAATTAACACCACGGGTGAAATTAACTTTCGGTACGACGTTAAGCATATATCCTGATCGCTTTGTTAGCTTAACACACATGTTTCAAGATTTAGTTTAAAACAGTTGAAATATTTTTGATCGATCTTGGTGTTGCAGTTCTTCAAGCCGTCTACTATATCAATTAAAATATTTATGATAGATCTTGGTATTGATCTTGATTTTTGTATACAATAGAGTATTTTATTTGTACATACAACACTCCTACGAGATCATTCTACAACAGATTAGAGTACAGCTACATTGTGTCGTTGTCCGAATTATCGTACGATCTTGCTAAATAAATATCAGACAAATTAAAGTTTTCTTTTTGTGTTCACTTTCACCATTTCAATGAATGCGATGTAATTCTGATTTAAATACCGGAATATTGTTCCTTGATCATGCCTGTTTGAAAAACATCGAGATCGAGATCATCACAGCGCTTGACTTCAATATACGTTTTACAAAGAAGCGTCCGAGTGACTATATCAGTATTACACATGTTTATATGAGTATATCGGTGAATATTTTGACAGAACACGACGTGATTTCGGGTGCAATTATCAGATGTAATCTTAAAACCACGTATATCCAACAAGTATATGATATGCAGACAAAGAGCAGGTGATTTTAATTTCATTTGAATGAATTAAAAGCGTATTACAGGCACGGGCACATGTGTGTTCGTAGAGTGATCCCCGATCTGGTAGAGGTTAGGCTAACGTTTGGATAAACGAAATGTTTTAAACTCCGTTAAAGAGTTTATAATTAAAGCCAAAATACTGTAACTTCAAAGAACGATCTGGAACAAAATTTTTATAGAGCTAAGTTTTGACGTTCGTCACATGAACGTATAGTAACATTCATCAATGTGAAGTTTATTACTTCTGAGATGCATATGGAAATACAAACGAAAAGTGACAAAGAAATCACCGTTAAAATGTGTGAACCTTACTAACAAAGTACATTGAAGTGAAATACTTATGATAATAATTGTTGAATTTTAATTATTTTTAGATAAATTTCTGTGGTACTGATCAAAGTATGAAAAGTATTTTTTAGAACATAAAAAAGACAAAAAAAAACAAAAAAAAACAAAAAACGAGATCAAAAACATTTAATATTACCAAATGATAATTTTCTGTATCTTATTTGATAGATATTTGTTGTGGTTAATCCTGGGTATTATTTTTTTAGTCTTAGATTTGTAGTCGACTGAAAAAGTCAGATTTAATTTTGAAAATATTAATATGCTTTAACCCCTCACAATGTCTGAAAATATTCTAAGTCCATAATAAGTACAAAAAAAGCACAATGGCATTAGCTGAAAAATTCTAAGTCCCAAAAAAGTAGGAAAAAAGTACATCCATATTTTCACAATCTTTCAAAAAAATTCTAAGTCAGATTTTAGCACAAAAAAAGTACTCTGAAAAATTTCAGAGTCCAAATAAAGTACAGAAAAAGTACCCTGAAAAGTTTCTAAGTCCAGAAAAGTACAAAAAAAGTACTCTGAGAAATTTCAGAGTCCAAATTTAGTACAGAAAAAGTACCCTGAAAAATTTCTAAGTCCAGAAAAGTACAAAAAAAGTATACTTTTTTGGTACTTTTTCAAAAAAGTAGGAAAAAGTGTATACTTAAAGTAGCATAAAAGTATACTTTAGTGTGCTTTATTTCGGTATGGGTAGCCTCACCGTCACCTCATATACTAGTATACTTTGTTTACCTGTATTTGGTACATCCGTCATGGACATCTTCACGCTTTTGTCTGCATGATCATCCATTTAAGGTGTTATTTTGAAAACAAGATATAGACTTGAGAATTATGAAGACTTTATTAGCTCACCTGCCCGAAGGGCAAGTGAGCTTATGCCATGGTGCGGCGTCCGGCGTCAACTTTTCATTTAAACAACTTCTTCTCAATAACCAAAAGGCCTAGGGACTTGATATTGGGCCTGTAGCATGCTGGGGTGAAGGGCTACCAAGTTTGTTCAAATAAATGACCTTGACCTTCATTCAAAGTCACATCGGTCAAAAAGTCTCTAATCTTCAAACAACTTCTTCTCAATAACCAAGAGGCCCAGGGACCTGATATTAGGCCTGTAGCATGTTGGGGTGAAGGGCTACAAAGTTTGTTCAAATAAATGACCTTGACCTTCATTCAAGGTCACATGGATCAAATAGGCTATAATCTTCAAACGACTTCTTCTTGATAACTAAGAAGCCCAGGGACCTGATATTAGGCCTGTAGCATGCTTAGGTGAAGCGCTACCAAGTTTGTTCAAATAAATGACCCTGACCTTCATTCAAGGTCACATGGGTCAAAAAGGCTATAATCTTTAAACAACTTCTTCTCAATAACCAAGAGATCCAGGAATTTGATATTAGGCCTGTAGCATGCTGGGGTGAAGGGCTACTAAGTTTGTTCAAATAAATGACCTTGACTTTCATTCAAAGTCACATGGGTCAAATAGGCTAAAATCTTTAAACAAATTCTCAAACACCAAGAGGCTCAGGTACTTGAGGTTGGGCCTGTCTGTAGCATGCTGGGTTGTAGGGCTACCAAGTTTGTTCAACTGAATGACATTGACCTACATTCAAGGTCACAGGGTTGAAATATTTTTAAATCTTGCCATAGCCAAGAGTCACCAAGACCTGATATTAGGCCAATAGTATGCTGGAATAAAGGACTAGAATATTTATTGACATGAATAAATCTAGCTTACTCTGATATTTGAATAAATTGGTCATCGGCATAGTATCTGTAGAAATGACCTCAATCAACTGCAAATTTGCTGTAGAGCCAGGTGAGCGATACAGGCCCATTGGGCCTCTTGTTAATATTTCTAACATAAAGATATCTATCCTCAATTAAAGATGGCCATTCTTCCTATCTTAGATATATGTTCCATGTCTGATCAGGAATCGTTAATTATACATTGTGTAACATTCATCACTCTACATATCACACATCATCACGCTTTGCTTTAAAACTAACAACCTGTACTTGACGCTTGAAACTTTGTCAAAAAGGCTTGATAGGGATCGATGATTTGTCAACCTGGAGACCTGATACACTCAATTAATGCTTTCTGCACCAGATCCCTATTTTTAGTCAACGTGATAGACCAATTGTCAAAACAACATGGTAATAAAAGATGTCAATAGCAAATTGTGAAGGAGAGTATTACTGTGATAAAGCTAGTAGGATCCATGGGGTATGATAGTTTTACTGGGGATATTGTATTTGACTGAGGTTGAGAGTTGTTTAATTACAGGTACTAGATCACACATTGACCTTCACATGCTTTGTACTACTCCTCTCAGTTGTTTGCACAGCTCCTGTGTTTACCATGCTTACCGTACCACTAGATAATAGATATTTCTTTATTTTACCTTTTTTTTTTACACAGGTATGCTCATTTTTTTCCCCTTTTATGATTTTAATGTTTTTTTGTTTTTTTTTTACAGGAAATATAATACTAGTATTGAAGATTGCATAAAATTATGCAGATAGTCACAATTTATTTTTTCATTACATTTTTTAAAGAGATTAATTAATTTGCATTAATTAGTAGACAATACAGTGCTTCATTTTCCAGAAATCTCAATAATTCAGTTTTATTATTTTTTTCAGCACTATTAGGAAATGCATGTGTTACTGATAATCTCTTGGTCCAATTGAACTCTCAATCATGTCCATATTACATTTATTATTTTTACATGTCTGTAATATAAAACCACATGTTACAATTCATACATTTTTTTCAAATGCTTATATATATAATAGACATTTTCATTTATGCCAGATCTCATTTTTTATGGGAAGGGAAACTGCACGGCAAAGTTAAATGTCTGATTATCAGCAGTGTTTAAAATGGTTTTACATGTAGCTTATAATATGATGATGTTTTCAGTCATTATATACTAATCTGTTCTATATCAGGAAATATATCTATTTTCATCAGAAGCGAGAGGTAGGTAATCACTTAGACTATGACTAGACTGGTGTTAAGAGATATCACTAGTTGTTCAAAACACAGGAATTACATCACCAATAGATGAGTCATGGTAGTTATGTCCCTTTCAGATAGTTTGATTATCAGGAATTTATCTATTAGGATTTTTTAGGATTTACTTATAAATGTATAAAGTTGAATCACATCGAAGCACCAGAACATGATATAGCTTACCTGTCTGTTATTGTCTAAATCTAGTATACCTGTATAGTTTACCTATTGTTTACCTGTTGTTTACCTGGTTTGTGATCATATTTTACCATCACTGTGATGTTGTAATTACAGTGTGCTAATGTACTTCTGGAACTGGAGGATAAGATGAAGAGAGACATCCTTGCCAAACTCCAGAGAGCAGGAATCACTCCCAGCTCTGCTGATGACATTGACCTCAGTGACGACTTCAGCTCTCTCGAGTCCAGGTAAGTTTTCACTGTAAATGGTGAAGTGACGACTTCAGCTCTCTCGAGTCCAGGTAAGTTTTCACTGTAGATGGTGAAGTGACGACTTCAGCTCTCTCGAGTCCAGGTAAGTTTTCACTGTAGATGGTGAAGTGACGACTTCAGCTCTCTCGAGTCCAGGTAAGTTTTCATAGTAAATGGTGAAGTGACGACTTCAGCTCTCTCGAGTCCAGGTAAATTTTCACTGTAAATGGTGAAGTGATGACTTCAGCTCTCTCGAGTCCAGGTAAGTTTTCACTCTAAATTGTGAAGTGACGACTTCAGCTCCCTCGAGTCCAGGTAAGTTTTCACTCTAAATGGTGAAGTGACGACTTCAGCTCCCTCGAGTCCAGGTAAGTTTTCACTGTAAATGGTGAAGTGACGACTTCAGCTCTCTCGAGTCCAGGTAAGTTTTCACTGTAAATGGTGAAGTGATGACTTCAGCTCTCTTGAGTCCAGGTAAGTTCAAAATTGTGAAGTGATGACTTCACCCCTCTAGAGTCCAGGTAAGTTTTCAATATATCAAGATTATGATGTGACAACTTAAGCTTTTTTGAATCCAGGTAAGTTTTTACTGTAATTTGTAAAATGATTCTTGTTTTTCATCAGCTGAAATAAACCTGAATCCTAACTCTAATAACTTCAATCTAGCATCATCATTTGAGGTTGAGATGAAGCTGTATATTGTTAACTACTGAGTGTACATAATCTATGTTGACCACTAATTTCTGCATACCCATGATTTATGCATATTGTAGTGATGGTGGATCCGACAGCTCCGTCTCTGATGGACCTCCGGTACATTTGCAGTTCGCTCCTCAAAGGGTAAGTAACTCTAATAAGTTGTAATTATTGGTTACAGGTGATTCCTATTTTCAAAATACTGTTTATCATTTACATTTTGAAAATTGTCCCTTTTTTATACATTTTCCCTGGAAATATACCTTTTAAAAATCTGAAAACCACTGAAGGAACAAGTGAAATTGTTCTGTTGAAAGCTTTGTTGACTAGCTCCATTGAAGGTATTGATGGAAATGCTTCATTGAAGGATTTGATGGGCTAGCTCCATTGAAGGTATTGATGGAAATGCTTCCTTGAAGGATTTGATGGGCTAGCCCCATTGAAAATGTTATGGAAATGCTTCATTGAAGGATTTGATGGGCTAGCCCCATTGAAGGTATTGATGGAAATATGCTTCATTGAAGGATTTGATGGGCTAGCTCCATTGAAGGTATTGATGGAAATGCTTCCTTGAAGGATTTGATGGGCTAGCCCCATTGAAAATGTTATGGAAATGCTTCATTGAAGGATTTGATCGGCTAGCCCCACTGAAGGTGTTGATGGAAATGCTTTTTTGAAGGACTTGATGGAGTTAGTCCATTGATAAATGTGATGGGACTGTGCTATTGAAGGAATTGATGGAGCTGGCCCAACAAAAGAATTGAATGATTCTATGAATTAGGACATGGATGAAAATCCGTAGAAACTTGTAAACAATTAGAATAATTGTAACAAAATGTAAATGATAATCAGCATGAGGGAGCTGGAAGATAATAATCCTGGTGATTCTTCAGAAAAGTTCTCAGTACATTTAACTGTGGTAGATTTAATGCCTGTAAATTAAAATTGCATGGAATTGCGGGTAATAACTAAATATGGGATGCGATTTGGGTTGTTACAACAATAAAAACTGGCTGCAAATGATTGCATGATTGTGAATCTGTGACCATGTTTACGGAAGGAACACGGAGCTAACAATCCGGTAATGTGTGTACAGACATGTGAGGTCTGATAACCGAGTGTCGTCCTAATTAACTATAGACCTGTATAGGTTGCTTAAGTTTCCTCATATAAAGCTGATCTCTGATCTATTGTACACTGCAGTGTTTATACTTTTTGTTATATAAATGTCATAAAATTTGATAATTAAAATGATCTCCTCTTGACATAACATTACCTTGCAGTATTTGACTAATTTTGTTCTAATAAAATATTATCCAGTAAGATTGTCTGTTTTTCCATAGATTATGGAAGTAACACAAATTGGAATGTCTTCGTCCCTTACAGTTGAATCCTGTCAGCAATTTAATTCTAAATATTCAAAACAAAACTTTTGACATCTTTATACTGTCAGATTTTGGATTGGTTTGAATATATATCTCTGTATATGATTAAATTTTGAACGGTCTCAAACAAAAATTCCTTATTTTTGTATTAAAATTATTTACAAAGTTCTTTTTCTCCAGTAAAATTTGACCATTCTATTTTTTTTCTTGGAGTATTTCAAGAGATCTCAGCACTGTCTTCAGCAAAGAGGTTTTGTGTCAAGGTTATGTCAAGGTTATTTAAGAAATGTTTTGACTTGATGGATTTCCTACCAATGCTAGTACTTTCTATTACCTGATGAAGTTTGACTTGGTTTTGAAATTTGATCATTATTGCCAGAAATGATTTCCTTTGTTTTTCACCCCTTAAGAGATTTCCTATGTCTATTACCTTTTCAAGGTCGCTTAGATTTTTATAAAACTTCTAGGTATATCCTTTAAAACGTTCTAAACGGAGGACACTTTAGATGTATGGTTTGATACTAGCTTGGTGCTTTCTGATAATCTGCTTGTAAAGTTTGTATATGTACTTACATTATATTCAGAAACTAATTTGTTTTGAACATTTTCTGAATTAACTAATTGATACTTGGATGTTATAACATACATTATGATAGTAACTTCTATATTTCTGTACAAATATGTTGATACTGCCTTTTAAACACTTCAATTTCATATAAAATGTAAAAAAAAAAAAAAAAAAAATGCTTCATAAAGAATTCAGCATATATTGATAATGACTTGAAATGGTTATATTTCTCTATAAATTTGTAATTTGATTTAACATAGTAATGGTGATTGCTGTCAATGATTCCAGCTTTACAAAACTGCTCAGTAAAATTTTGTTTTATTTATGAATTGAATAATAATAAAAAGCACACACTGTTTGCCACTTGGAATTTTGTTTTCAAATTTTAAGATTTGTTTATCCTTGTGATGATGGTATTTATTTCAAAGTTAATATGAGATGTACTGTTGGATTTCAAAGTTATTTCTGTTGTTTTGATGAATAAAGGAACTGTGACAGATCCGGAGGTAGGTTCGATATCAGGACCAGATCATTCATGACATCACTCCTACTATGTTTACATAAAATAAGATTTAAAACAAATGTATTTACTGTCTGGAGTTCCTGAGAGCCTCACCTCTGGATATGTCACAGATATACAGGTTTAATTGTCCAGTGATCCTATAGGTATAATAAGTCAGTGAGATTGTGACTGTCCGCTAATTCTTGTCTCTCTATGTCTTTTGCCAGGAGGATATACAAGTACGTACTCCGTACAGATTCCGCATGTTGTCTCAACAAGTTTGTTATCTCCTCTTAATCCTTCCTTCCTTCTGATGTGTCTTTTGCTTATCACAAGACTGACCAGGAGTATAGCCCT
>NW_022982658.1:0-29349 GCF_902652985.1 Pecten maximus
AAGCCTCGCATATAGAGGTGAAACTAGTCGACAAATAAATTATAAGTAACCCACTTACCTGGTGACACTTGTCCTTGTTGCGGTTAACCTCCCCCCTCTTTATATTCATATACTCTGTTAATCGCCCTGCATACCTTGTGTATCCAAGTTCAAGTGAAGCACCCCGCTGAAGGACCCACCTACCTGAACTGACGTTGGCTCTACCTTCCTTATATAAAGTAACTTTTTACTTTTTATGAAATTGGATTTTGCACATATTTGCCTCTTCCTTCATCCCCCTATTGCAAGTTAATATATTTTACAATGAATGCCATACATGTTGAATTTAGGTTAACATTTGATTTATATATTTCATGTGGATTTGTTGAAATTGTGGAATACAGGCTGTAGGGTTGCATAAAGATGACAGAAGGATTCCTGAAGTAGTTCAAAACAGACTCCTTAGAATGTTACTGTAACCTGGTTTTCTGCTACATTACAATGAGTAGTCAAGGCAGTAACTACAGCCACCAAAGTCAAGGCAGTAACAATGGCAACTACAGTCGAGGGAGCCAGGGAAGGGGTGGAGGAGGCAGAGGAAATTGGCGGGGAGGAGGAAACTGGCGGGGCAGGTGGAGAGGGAGAGGGCGGGGTGGAAGATACTTCAGTCACCATGGAAACAGAGGAGGAAGAGGTGCAAGTAAGATATGAGTTTCTTTGAGGTTACACATGTACTATGCATGTTTTGTACATGTACTACTTGACTTTTAATACTTTACTTGATGCCGAAGAAATGAAATAATTTTCTATTTATTTACTGATACAATTCTTGGCTCGGTATAGGATTTGGTTGGTTATCTAAGTTATTGTTGAATGGATATGTTAAGAAAACAAATTCTGTGGTGTAAAGTGCTGTAGTGCCACAAAGGGCCATCCTCATATAAGTCTATCGAAGCTTTTGATAAAAAACTGATGAAACAATGTTTGCTATTTGAAGACAGTCAAAATGGAATTGGCCTCATGGATGTTCCACAAGGTGCCCACCGTCCACCTATGGTACAGACAAGAATAGAAGTCCAGTCTCCGTATAAAGGATGGAGGATGTACTTTCCAGAGGAAGGTATACTTATTCAAGAGCATGTCTGCAGTAGTTAAACTTAATGTCTGTCTATTACAGGATCCATATCTATCTACAGGCCGTAGGTAGTGTATACGTAATTTATTACAGAGTGTGGTTTATAATCAGATACAGATTAGATATAGAATGAAACACTCCCTATTGTCAATGTGTAACAAGAGAATTAGCCAATCTTCTTCAGATCTATCATTACTATATATTTGATGGGTATAAAGGTAACAGCGAGTTTTATAGAATCATATTACAGTACCCTGCTTTACTGGGTTTGGTACTGAAAGGTCTAGCCAGGTTACCGTGCAGCTTGCCAGAGAATTGCAGTGCTTCATGTGTACTTAATTCAGAAATGTGTTAAAAGTTTTTTTTATTTCTTCTCCAGAATATAGATCAGAAACTATGAAAGTAGTGTTCTTTCAGAACCACACCTTCTTTTTAATGTGAACTAGTTTTGACTTGTGTATTGTGAGTCACATGCACCAATTAAAATGGAAAGAGGCCAGATTTTAAATTGTTGAAACATGGGTAAAAACGACTCCGTTACTTTGACAGCCCTTTTATCTCGAGAACCTGATGAAGGTGTAGATGCATTTTTTCTCTTTGTCAGTTTATTGTGAGCATTCTCCGACTGTCACCAGAATCCAGGTGTTTGAGAAATATTTGATCAGTTGGTCCCACTCCTATAAATGGGTAAGACATTAACTATATTACATTTTCGTTTGATTTATCACTGTTTTCCTGTCAATATAACTGATTTTGAAAAACGACCCCATTTCCAATTAATTTTAGCATTATGTGCTCAAAAAGAAATTAAAAATTCCTGTTGTAGTCATAGATTAAAACTTCCAAAAAACACAGAAAAAAGATAATGGCTTTTATTACACAAAATAGGTCAGAAAAAAGGACAGTCAGTGGTCAAAATTGGTTTGTCATCATTTATACAGCTAGAATTTACACTGCATTTTAAAACTGGTAAGCTTGACAATCAGGTTATCAACATGTAAATTTTGTAAATTTAGTGTGGATGATATGTCAATCTTAAAAAAAAAAGGAAGAAAAATGGAACTTTTGAATGACTGAACAAAAGTGGTCAGGATAACAGAGATATTATTTGATGATCACGAATTTAAGTACAGATTGTGTAATATGGTTAGTTTGGATTGTTGAAATTAAAGAAAAAAAAATACATACAGTGGACCCGCGATAATCCGGACGCCGATAGTTCGGAAAACTCACAGTCCGGACGGAAATGTACGGGAACGGATTTCCGTAACGTTATTTGTACTCACCAGTCCGGAAATTCGGATTCCGATTCCGGAAGCCCATTTTGGGAACAGAACGTACTTTTCATTAGTAAATTTCCCTCAATAATCCGGACGATTTTTTCACCACGAGGAGAAAAAAATGTCGGGGCAAGTCACCCGTGTCGACAGCGGTACAGAAATAGACTATCGCTTGACACTGTGCGTAGTCATAGCGACCGCTGCCAGGTCATAGCCCCGGGTGTTTACCTGTGTTACAATGTGTAGCTTTTATTTTTATAACGGTACATTGCTTTTTCTCTACGACCTAAATGTTACGGAATTTATGCACAAACATACAGTACGTGATACGATAATTAATCAATCTCAAATACATGTAATAAATTTATGATCGGTAATTAACATCATTAACACTTGTATTGGGTAAACACGGATATCGGCTTTGTAACACCGTTACGTGAAACGACGACTCATTGAAAGATGCATGTTATTAATTACATACACATTTACGTATTAAGCAGTGATCACAAGAACTGGGTTGATTACACACAAATTAGTCAATAGTCGTCTGATACTTAACTAAGCGTCACAGTGTTAAGTTAATACAGGTTTAATAATTATCGGACATCTTCGGTAGTTCTCGCTGGTGTCGCGTACTTTTAAATAGATAGTTTGGGGTTTCTGGTACGTAAAAATCATAAAAAACATGGACTGACGGTAAGTTGTAAAATCTGGGTATTTTATTTAAGGTATTTAACGTTTGTAATTTCTACTTGTTTGTGAACCTCCGGGACGTGACACGTGTGTTGTTTGTAGGTCACATATGCCCGCTATAAAAAAACAACTTTCACTTTACATGTTCTTTTAAAAACATAGTTTATTTTTTACTTTCTACAAAACAAAACAAGAATCATATCAGAAACATAAGTATATTTATTGTTAAAAAGTCTGACGTGTTTATGAAACGTCCCGGATTGTATATAATCAAGGGAGATAACTCTTACACGACATTTTTTTTGACCTGGTACACGAAATTCGGCAGTCCTGAAAACTCGTAATCCGGACGGTTTGGACTGGGAACGAAGGTGTTCGGATTATCGAGGGTCCACTGTATATATAACTTAAAAAAGGGAAAACTACTTTTGAAGTTCTGATCAATACAGCAGACCTTTACTGTTATATTCTGGTAAATGATCGGCACTATATAACAATAACCTATAAGTGCATGTAAAGATGGATTTTATTTGGCAAATGTTTAACTGGATGAATGTTTCTGAGTAATTGAATTGCCTTCCTTTTAATTTCAGAATGATGTGGAAGAGAAAGGAAGTTTTACTATGGAATATAAAGATCTCATCTCCGATGAAAGTAAGTATTTTATTTTAACATATATATTTGAGGACACTAAAATCAACAAAAACTTACAACTCTGTAAAATATCAGATAAATTACTGAATTGAAAAGTACAATGTTTTCTATACAAAAACATGAATATAATTCTTCTTTGCAAGCCTAATAAAAAAATGTTACCTGTATATGTGTTGAAGACTGATTTGTCAAAGTCAAGGTATTATATTCTGCAACAAAATCTCATTAGAAGAGAATATCAGTCAGAAACTGACAAATTAATCTTTAATATACAGGTAATGATTATTTTACATACATAAATTATATAGAAACAATTGAAGTGATTATTCCCAAATTCCCCCATTCAACTGAATTACCTCCCTTGTGGGCTATTGTATCACGAGGACAATATATATTTTGACAAGGTACCAGACAGATCAAAGAATGAGCAACTGATTAACACACACAATTTCGTTGTCTTGTGTAGGAGAATGTGTTATCTCAAGGGAGGTTTTCTTTATTTGTGTATCAGATATTTATGTGAATTATATGTAATATGAGAGCTGTAAATGACACATGAGTTCTGACTTACTTTCAGTAATCCAGCAGAAGCTACCAGAATTAGCAACTGATTTGAAGGACATGCCTGAAAATATCCTGTCCTGTCTTGGAATTGCTGCACACCAGGTATATCTAGTTGTAATACATGTGTTATTGGCCCTGTATACAGGTCATCATACCATTATATCTACTTAGTATGGAGGGACATATCTACCTTGTTCTAATTGAGGCCAAATTCTTAACCACTTTTACATACAATCATGTTCTGGTAAAATTTCTCCTGGACAAAAAAATCCTCTAATTACTTAAAATCACTGAGAAAAGGAAGATAGTGACAGATTTTTTTATAATGAATTACATACATTTGCTTGCAAAATAAATTCATCACTATTAAGCATCCTTCAATCTGTCAAACTTTTGTGGAATTAATTCATAAAGGCAAATTATTTAACAATATTTCCTTTTAATAAAATTTAAAAAAAACTTTGGTAGTGACCTGTAATAATCTTATCTGTTACAGTTAGTAACTAACCTGAGGAGGAGGGAGGCAGCAGAGGATGGTACAGACCAGCTCGACACTAGCTACGGTGTCCCCATGATCCAGGCTAGGGTTGCTAACTTTGGATCACCTATACCACTGAAAAACCTCAAGGCCAATTATTATGGTACTGTTCAAGAACATCATACATTGTTTAGACAGTGGGATTACAGGTTTTGTTTAAATATTATTTAAACCAGTATTATATAATGAATTGATTTTGATTCTTACTAATAAATATTGTTTATAAACCAGTATTATATAATAAATTAATATTGATTCTTACTAAGTTCTTCAGTGAACATTGTCCATAATCAAGTAAAATCATAATAAGCAAATTTTGATTTTATTTAAAGTGCCAAATGATGATAATGAAAATCTGTAGATATTGCCTATAAACCAGTTATGATAATAATGTTCCATCATTCCTTACATAGGCCTTGGTTTAGTATCATTTCCTAGTTTTGTGTGAAGGTTCTTTTTGCCTCCATCATTAATTTAACTTATAGATGTTATAAAAAATTCAAATTTCTCATATGTTTTAAAACACGTTTTAGCCCAAATCTAGAGGTTGGTGGATGAACATTTCACAAATATTCTGCCTTTTGGGGTCCTCCGAAACTGTTTTAATTTTATTTCAACATTTTGAATTACAGGAAAATTTGTTTCCATTAAGGGGACAGTTGTAAGGGTGGGTAATATCAAGCCATTGTGTACCCGCCTGGCATTTGAATGTAACAGCTGCGGAACTGTACAGGTATGCATAAAGAAAATCTACTATAAAAAATAGGATGTTTATTTTTGTTTGTTTCATGAGTATTGATTTTTTTTAAATATTGTTTAAAAAGATGGAGATGTAGGTATATATACAGATATTCTACTCCTGATGCAGGATTTCTGATAGCCGTTTGAAGCATAGAAAATTGAAAAGGATCACAGTTATATTCAGAGGATATATTTAATCTGAACAGAACTCTATTCAATAATACCAGTGCAAACCCAGCAACTGACGAAGACTCTGGTGTGATTCAGTTTTGGCCAATACCTAATGCTTGCTCATAATTCTCCCAAGATATTCTATTTCAACAAATATCGATTTTTAGCCCATCATCATAAGATGACGGGCTATTCAAAGTGCCCTACGTTCATGATGCATTGGCCGTCCGTAAACATCCTTTTTATTCTTCCTGAAAAGTACTGGAGGGATATTTCTCAAATTTCACAGGTGGTTTTTACTTGGTCCTTTATTGTGCCTATGTAATTTTTTGTCAGATTTGGAAAACGAAATGGCTGAGGGCAGTCATCTTGAAATTTGACAGTTTAAATTTGTTATTGATACATTTCAAAAAGTTCTTCAGAAAATTTTCTTGGATTTCATAAATTATGCCGGTTGCTCATGTTATCAAGTGATTAAGAGGAAGAGGGGAAAGAAGGGAAAGGAAAAAGTAGAGAAAAGATCAGTCTTTCATATGACTGATAAAGATCATTTAATGGTGTGCGCCAATATCATTCTGGGGTCTCTTGTTTGTTAAATACTGTTATAACGACTGTAACATCTCATTTAACTTAGTTGTGTTTTATGTTACTTAACCATTTATATCTCTTTTGGTTTTTTCAGAGTGTATCATTACCAGACGGAAAATATATTCTACCAACGAGGGTGAGTGTTTCTCTCCCATGTCAGACTCATATTTGCCCTCCAATTAAAATATGTAATGGCCATGGTATGTCCATGAATTAAACTTTGTCTATTATTTCAACGCAATTGTGGTCCAAGGCAACCATCATGTTAATTCCTTGAAAAAGATTTGATTTATACAGCATTGTGGTCCAAGGCAACCATCATGTTAGTTCCTTGAAAAAGATTTCATTTATTTGTCAAGTCTGACAGTCTGTATTCTAAATGCTCAAGGAAGTTTCTATTATTGAATAGGTACTTGTACAGCTGTAACTGTTTACTCTCCGACTACTTCCATACAATGCTTTTCCAGATTTGACAGTTTTCTCATGGATTGTTAAATGATGATAAAGTAAACAAGTCACTGCTGTGTGTGTTGTAGTATGGGTAGTCAGTCTATGTCACAATTCTGGCAACAATTTGGTGCACATTCTTAATTAATATGGTTCAACATAGGCCGCGGTGGCCAAGTGGTTAAAGTGTCCTGACACTTTATCGCCAGCCCCCCCCCCCCCCCCCCCCTGGAGTTCGAAACCCACGTGGGTCAGTTGTCTGGTACTGACTATATGCAGGTGATCTTTCTCCAAATACTCCGGCTTTCCTCCACTTCAAAACCTGGCACGTCCTTAAATGACCTTAGCTGTTAATAGGACGTTAAACAAAACAAACCAAATATGTACAATGTACATACAGTCTACCCTCGTTATATCGCCACATTTCGTCCATGTCAATTATGGCGGTATAACGAGGGTGGCGTTAGTATCGAATCATGAAAATCAACGTTTTAATAAATACACAATGAGTTAACATATAAGACACCATGGTATTGGCCGTACATTTCTTAGCTTACAAATACACATTTACATATGTAATTTCTGAAAAAAAGTCATTAATTTGCTTTTGTCACATGCCATCTGTTACAATATGTCGAATTTTATTGGAAATTACGCGGCACTGGATCAAGTCCGATTCGGTGGTTTTATGACCATGATCAAGAACACGCTTTCATCTCGGAGTTTCCATCTCGACTGATGATGCCAAATCGTTCATACCATAAATAAGAACACTTATTGAGCAGAAATCAGTCATGCTTTATTACAAATCAAACCATACCTGTGTGTAGATGTCACATATATAAACATCGATACATATATCTACCTGAGCGAAAGAAATTCATTCAAGCGTATAACTAAGTTACATGTGAAAAAGGAAATACCATAATTCTATAAATAGAAGACTAAAGAGTTCCTCGATCACAGAAAAAAAACAGACCAAGATGGCGATATCGTCGAGGGTAATATATAGGGATTCGGGACGTTTGTATTGTTATGAACGTGGCGGATGGCGGTATGCGAGGGTGGCGAACTTAACGAGGGAATTATATAGAAGGGAAATCCGTTCTAGGGGTGTAGGTGGCGGTATGCGAGGGTGGCGGTAGATTCGGGTGGCGATAGGTCGAGGGTACACTGTAATTACTAAAATTGGCAGTTTACCCTGATTCATAATTGGTAAGTTCTTCTCTCAAAATAAAATAACCACAAAAAAGCAAAAATCAGACAAAAAGATCCCTTATAAAATTGATGAAAGAACCTTGGTCTTTATGTGAAGATGCAATATTTGAGTAGTAAACTGTTTGTGTGATTAACAGTGTCCTGCCCATGAGTGTAGAAGTAAAACGTTTGTACCAAGGAGGAGTTCGGATCTTACACAGACTATAGATTGGCAGACTATCAGGTACAGTAACATTACACAGACCATTGACTGGTAGACTATCGGGTACAATAACATTACACAGACCATTGACTGGTAGACTATCGGGTACAATAACATTACACAGACCATTGACTGGCAGACTATCAGGTACAGTAACATTACACAGACCATTGACTGGCAGACTGTCGGGTACAATAACATTACACAGACCATTGACTGGCAGACTATCAGGTACAGTAACATTACACAGACCATTGACTGGCAGACTATCAGGTACAGTAACATTACACAGACCATTGACTGGCAGACTGTCGGGTACAATAACATTACACAGACCATTGACTGGCAGACTATCAGGTACAGTAACATTACACAGACCATTGACTGGCAGACTGTCGGGTACAATAACATTACACAGACCATTGACTGGCAGACTGTCGGGAACGATAACATTACACAGACAGTAGACTGGCAGACTGTCGGTAATGATAACATTACACAGACCATTGACTGGCAGACTATCAGGTACAATAACATTACACAGACCGTAGACTGGCAGACTGTCAGGTACGATAACATTACAAAGACCGTAGACTGACAGACTGTTGGGAACGATAACATTACACAGACAGTAGACTGACAGACTGTTGGGAACGATAACATTACACAGACCGTAGACTGGCAGACTATCAGTTACAGTAACATTACACAGACCGTAGACTGGCAGACTGTCAGGTACGATAACATTACAAAGACCGTAGACTGACAGACTGTTGGGAACGATAACATTACACAGACAGTAGACTGACAGACTGTTGGGAACGATAACATTACACAGACCGTAGACTGGCAGACTATCAGTTACAGTAACATTACACAGACCATTGACTGGCAGACTGTCGGGTACGATAACATTACACAGACAGTAGACTGACAGACTGTTGGGAACGATAACATTACACAGACCATAGACTGGCAGACTGTCGGGTACAATAACATTACACAGACAGTAGACTGACAGACTGTCAGGTACAGTAACATTACACAGACTGTAGACTGGCAGACTATCGGGTACGATAACCTTACACAGACCATAGACTGGCAGACTGTCGAGTACGATAACATTACACAGACCATAGACTGGCAGACTGTCGGGTATGATAACATTACACAGACAGTAGACTGGCAGAATGTCGGGTATGATAACATTACACAGACCATAGACTGGCAGACTGTCAGGTACGATAACATTACACAGACCGTAGACTGGCAGACTGTCTGGTATGATAACATTACACAGATCGTAGACTGGGAGACTGTCGGGTACGATAACATTACACAGACCATAGACTGGCAGACTGTCAGGTACGATAACATTACACAGACCGTAGACTGACAGACTGTCCGGTACGATAACATTACACGGACCGTAGACTGGCAGACTGTCCGGTACAATAACATTACACAGACCGAAGACTGGCAGACTGTTGGGAACGATAACATTACACAGACCGTAGACTGGCAGAATGTCGGGTACGATAACATTACACAGACCATAGACTGGCAGACTGTCGGGTATGATAACATTACACAGACCGTAGACTGGCAGACTATCAGGTAAGATAACATTACACAGACCATAGACTGGCAGACTGTCTAGTACGATAACATTACACAGACCGTAGACTGGCAGACTGTCGGGTACAATAACATTACAGACCGTAGACTGGCAGACTATCAGGTAAGATAACATTACACAGACCATAGACTGGCAGAATGTCAGGTACGATAACATTACACAGACCGTAGACTGGCAGACTGTTGGGTACGATAACATTACACAGACCGCAGACTGTCGGGTACAATAACATTACACAGACCGCAGACTGTCGGGTACAATAACATTACAGACCGTAGACTGGCAGAATGTCGGGTACGATAACATTACACAGACAGTAGACTGGCAGACTGTCGGGTACGATAACATTACACAGACAGTAGACTGGCAGACTGTCGGGTACGATAACATTACACAGACAGTAGACTGGCAGACTATCGGGTACGATAACATTACACAGACCATAGACTGGCAGACTGTCGGGTATGATAACATTACACAGACCGTAGACTGGCAGACTGTTGGGTACGATAACATTACACAGACCACAGACTGTTGGGTACAATAACATTACACAGACCATAGACTGGCAGACTGTCGGGTATGATAACATTACACAGACCGTAGACTGGCAGACTGTCAGGTACGATAACATTACAGACCATGTCATACTACGTATATCACTATTAAAGCATTGAATTGCAATTGTGTTATTGTTATGTTTGTATTTGGGGCATTGGCATTTAAAATTTGGTAAAAAGAGTCATTTTAATGTTATCACTAATGTGTGAATGTCTACTGTATTTGCTATCTTTTTAAGAGTGCAAGAAATCATGGGAGATGGACAGAAGGAGACTGGACGTATACCAAGGACTATTGACTGTGAATTGACACAAGATCTAGGTAAAAACCACTAAAGATCTGGCAAATTAATGACTTAATATTAGACACACTTCCCTGTAATACCGCCATCTTTTGTCCCTTGCCGATTTTGGTGGTGTAACAAATGAGATTTCTGTAAATTGGACAAACACATACAATACATCTGAAAAAACCCACTATACACATAAACAAGATTTTATTTTTTGCCGCGGTGGCCGAGTGATTAAGGTGTACCAACACTTTAACACTAGCCCTACACCACTGGGTTGCGAGTTCGAAACCTACGTGGGGCAGTTGCCAGGTACTGACCGTAGGCCGGTGGTTTTTCTCCGGGTACTCCGGCTTTCCTCCACCTCCAAAACTTGGCACATCCTTAAATGACCCTGGCTGTTAATAGGACGCAAAAACAAACCAATTTATTTTTAAAATCCAAATACAGATGCTGTATACTCTGTATGATACTCTATTTATTGGGTATACATGTAACACCGAGGGGCTAGTGTACTGAAAACGGGCAAAATTGGGGCGTGGGCTTATCCAGGATAAGATCAAATGTCGAAGGGAAAATTTCAGCCGCCATGTTTGATTGTAATATGGAAGAGGATTATGTAATTGTTGGGCATCAGTCATACTTTATAGGCTAGTACAGATGGATTATACACGTACCACTGATGTCACGGTTGACAAAATGATATCGTTTAGGGACACACTTGGCTCGCAAATGGTGATATGTACATGTGGGAACTGGTGGACAAAGCTAAATAAATCATGTACAATGTTAATGTGGTTATTTTACTTAATATGATTTTCTTCTGATTAGTGGACAGTGCTGTTCCTGGTGACATAGTGACAGTGTCTGGAGTAGTCAAGGTAAACAGCGTGGATGAGGGTAAGTAATTAGTTTAAAGTTCTTGAGAGATTATCTTTTGATTTTAAAATGCATTTAAAACCAAACTATTTATTTGAAAACAATATATCTGTAAATAATTCTTTTCATGTAAAAAAAAATCTGGAAGTATTTTCTTTTTTCTAGTACTACATGTACATGTATATAAATCTGTATGTTTGGATTTATACTACCATAAGAGAGGTCCAAAAAAAACTGTTATAATAGTAACTTTAGGACAGGCATATCAATGGGCAGGTGTCCTTGTTCCATCCAGAAAACGATATCCTGTTAGTGATTTATTGCATATTGATGAGAAGTGGTTTTGATTTAAACTTTTTATGAATACAGGGCTTTTTCTGAGGGCTTTTTGGGGCCATTAATGGGCCACATTCCCGATATACTGTAAATTATTTTATATTAAAACCAATTTCCCAAAATAGGCAGTTTACTCCTGAAAATTGTACTCACAGGCTCTCTTGGCCTCTTTTTTAGCCCACCATCATCAGATGGTGGGCTATTCAAATCGCCCTGCGTCCGTGGTCCGTCGTCCCTCCGTCCGTCCGTCCGTAAACAATTCTTGTTATCGCTAATCCTCAGAAAGTACTGAAGGGATCTTTCTCAAATTTCATATGTGGGTTTCCCTTGGTGCCTAGTTATGCATATTGCATTTTGAGACCAATCGGAAAACAACATGGCCGACAGGCAGCCATCTTGGATTTTGACAATTGAAGTTTGTTATCGCTATTTCTGAGAAAGTACTGAAGGGATCTTTCTGAAATTTCATATGTAGGCTCCCCTTGGTGCCTAGTTATGCATATTGCATTTTGAGACCAATCGGGAAACAACATGGCCGACAGGCAGCCATCTTGGATTTTGACAATTGCAGTTTGTTATCGCTATTTCTGAGAAAGTACTGAAGGGATCTTTCTCAAATTTCATATGTAGGCTCCCCTTGGTGCCTAGTTATGCATATTGCATTTTGAGACCAATCGGAAAACAACATGGCCGACAGGCAGCCATCTTGGATTTTGACAATTGAAGTTTGTTATCGCTATTTCTGAGAAAGTACTGAAGGGATCTTTCTCAAATTTCATATGTAGGCTCCCATTGGTGCGTAATTATGCATATTGCATTTTGAGACCAATCGGAAAACAACATGGCCGATAGGCAGCCATCTTGGATTTTGACAATTGAAATTTGTTATCGCTATTTCTGAGAAAGAACTGAAGGGATCTTTCTCAAATTTCATGTGTAGATTCCCCTTGGTGCCTAGTTATGCATATTGCATTTTGAGACCAATCGGAAAACAACATGGCCGACAGGCAGCCATCTTGGATTTTGACAATTGAAGTTTGTTTTCGCTATTTCTGAGAAAGTACTGAAGGGATCTTTCTCAAATTTCATATGTATGTTTCCCTTGGTGCCTAGTTATGCATATTGCATTTTGAGACCTATCGGAAAACAACATGGCCGACAGGCAGCCATCTTGGATTTTGACAATTGAAGTTTGTTATCGCTATTTCTCAGAAAGTACTGAAGGGATCTTTCTCAAATTTTCGTATTTAGGTCCAATTGAAGTTTGTTATCGCTATTTTACAGAAGGTACTGAAGGGATCTTTCTCAAATTTCATATGTAGGTTCCCCTTGGTCCCTGGTGTTGCATTTTGGGACCAATCCGAAAACAACAGACAGCCATTATCGCTAAATCTTAAATTTTATATATAGGTTCTTCTTGTTTGAAAAGTACTAGAGGGCTGTTTCTTAATTTACACAGATTAGTAAGACTTAGAGGAAGGGAAAAGTAGAGAAAAGATCAATCTGACATGGAACCTATAAAGATCATTCAATGGTGGGCGCCAAGATCCCTCTGGGATCTCTTGTTTATATCAGATAAACTAAGTTTGTATTATACATTACAGATCGCATGCATTACAAAGACAAGTGTTGGTTCCTGTTGTACCTACAGGCCCTCTGGGCCTCTTATTTGTATCAGCTTAACTGAGAGTTTGTAACCTTTACAGGTCGCGGGCGTAACAAAGACAAGTGTATGTTGCTGTTGTACCTACAGGTCCTCTGGGCCTCTTATTTATATCAGATTAACTGAGAGTTTGTAACCGTTGCAGGTCGGGGGCGCAACAAAGACAAGTGTATGTTTCTATTGTACCTACATGCCAACTCTGTCCACAACACCAAGGGTAACAAGTCAGGTGACACAGCTGGCCTGGCCATTGACTTCTCCATCAAAGAACTGTATGCCATCGAGGAGATACAGAGTGAACCTAACACATTCAGGCTCCTCGTTGGGTAGGTCATTTCTTATTTAATTACTTTTTTATTATTGCATATTTCATACATGTTTGAAGTTAATGTTGTATGGAAAGTGGATGGGGGGAATTCAAAAGGCTGACAGGTTTGGTTTTGGGTTTAATAGCTCTTTATATTGAGATACCTGCTTTTGAGATTATGATATATGTTTTATGAACAATGTCGTTTTCAAAATGCCACAAAAGGTCTTGGAAAAGTTGCATAGGTCTTTTGGAGAAAGGCAAAAAATCATTTCTTAGTCTTACACTTAGTCTCTACAAAAACACTCAATTTTTACACCAATTAAAAATAAAATTCAATTCTTTCCTGATCCAATTTCTTTTTATTTAATTAAATGGTGTATTATATATTAATCCTCCTCTTTGTTTGTTTCAGGTCTGTGTGCCCTTCAATATATGGACACGAGGTAAGTAACAAGTGCTTTACATAATAGATATATACTAGTAGATAAGGAGATCTGGAGTCTGGATAACTATCTGATGTTGGATTCTCTCACCTTTCAATAGGATGTCATATTCTCAAACATAGCTAATTAGTATATCAACATTAGCTACTATTGGGTGCAATATTTCTGTCTGGGTAATTAGGTGCTGTATGTCATGAGTTTTAGGCCAATTCAGGACATGAGCCATTAAATAATATTTGTCATTTGTGTTACTATGGTATTTATCTACATTATTCCACTTTTACCAGTGAAATATCGAAAATTATTCATTAATCACTCTTTCTGATTTAACCAAACCAAACACTGCTTTAAGACAACAATGGGGAAAATTAAGATTTGCATAAAGCTCTCCATCATGTTATACGGTGTCATAATGCAAGATAGAATACATAGCTTCACGATTTGGCATACCTTTGTGAGCCGTTGGCGGGGGACCGCAAAGAATTCTGGGAGAGATTGAGCTGCCTCGTTATATTTTGTTATGAAATGTAATAAACAGAATATCTAAGAGTATCTTCAGTAATACCAAATATATTTCCCTCATGTGGCTGGACCCAATTTGGTATTACTGAAGACACAGATATCCTCTATAAATCAACACAATGTATCATATGCATTATATATCTGTTCGAAGGGTAAAGATTTGAATTTCCTGTTGTTATTGTACAGTGTTGAATATATATAAAAGGAAGAACTACTAATACTGATTTATCTCCTTGTTCTATTACAGTTGGTGAAGGCTGGACTTATCCTGGGCCTTTTTGGAGGAACACAGAAATACACAAATGATAAAGTATTTAACTATTTAACACATGACATTAAATCGGCCATAACCGTCAAATGTCTTGTCCTCAATGTTTAGCCCATTTTAAGGGTAGATTTTACTTTTTCTCACTCCCTGGACGTTTCCCAAATGCATATGACAGTTTATCTGACGTGACCCAAAGGTTGGTTATTAAGCAGAGTAAGCAGACTATCTGCCGTTTTGATCCTCACTAAAGAACAGATGTGATAGAGAAGACATTTTTAAAGCAGGTTTTTTGGGGTGGCAGCCCTAAAAAACAAACTCCTTACCCATTGAGACAAGTCATCCACTTAATAAGTTACTAAGATAATTCTTAATTGATGATATTCTGTGAAGGGAAGCCTAGGTTTCTTTTCAAACAGTGGCAATGAGTTTATCAATGGCAGGAATCTTAACAACTTTGGTCTTAGCACAGATAGAGATTCACGATATTTTCCTCTAGTAGATGTGTTGTACAAGTGTTTTTAAAAGTGGGCGGCCCCAAACTACATTTAAACTACATTTTGTACTTACATATCTTAATCAAAATGAAATTGTTAACAAAAGTGTTTATATAAACCGACTCAAATATAAACATAATATCTGTACATGTGCTGCACATGGTTACTTGTCAACAGAAGGAAAGGAGGGGGTGTCAATTATGGCCTTTCTGCGGCCAATCAGTGATAAGGCTAATGTTTTGCAGGAAGATACTTTAAGTCGGCTAATATGGTATGCTATTCAAAACATCAGATTTTTTCTGGGCTCATAGAAATTTCAGGGGTCAAAAGTCAAAGGGTGTAAAATGCAAGTTTCATTTTTCTGACCTTTGACCCCTGAAATTTTTGCATTCATTTAGTACCATTTATCAGGGGACTGGCAAAGTGAAAGTGCTCCCATTTTAACATTCATTAGACCCCCCAAAAAACGCAATGCAGATACATTACTTTTGGAAGGCATACTAATCTAAGGAAAATTTTGAATCTTGATGCATAGTCTTTGATTTTGTTTTCATTCAAACATTTATATAAACATGGTCGATTGATTCTATCCTGCTGCTAATATAGAACATTTCATTGATGACAATAAAGAAATGTCTGAAGCACTACCTGTGTTTAATTAACTTTACATTTGTTTGTTCAGAACCGTATCCCAGTTCGTGGAGACCCACACATCTTAGTGGTAGGTGATCCAGGTCTGGGCAAGAGTCAGGTCAGTATTATATACAAATAAATCACACTCGATGTTTAGTTTAACTCGTCAGGAATCCCTTATAATCTATAGCATTTAAAATGCATACTTCTACTAGATTAGAAAATAATTTGTTACACTTTGTGAAAAAAAAAACATTAGAGAAAAAATCTTTCACTATACAAATGTACCAATACTTATGCCTGCCTGAAGTAAACTATAAATACTAGCATTGAAATATTAATGTTTGCTTTTTCTCAGATGTTACAGTCGACTTCCAACATAGCTCCAAGAAGTGTTTATGTGTGTGGAAACACGACCACTACCTCAGGTTTAACGGTATGATGATGGTTTTACACAAACAGTAGTATTTACTCATATAGTAATCTCAATTCACAGAAAAAAAAACGGACACATAAATTAACATATGGGAAAATTTTGAAGTTGGAGAAATTCTCCGAAGTACCAACGACCTGCTAAGTTTTTATATGTGTGTTGTAATTCATCTACTAGCGTCCAGGAGGTTCTCCAGTGGACACAAAGCTCTCTTAAACATAGTTAACAAATAAATAAAAAGGAAGAGCAACTGTTGAAGCCAGGTTTTGTAAGGTATATTCTACTTTCTTTAATAACTTCTTCGACATATGAATAATGGTATTTACTGTTAATGAATAAGCCTTTCCAATGAATATAGATTGTTTTCATGCTATTTTTTCTCCCACGTTTGGAGCTCAGATTGATAGAATTCTTAAATGGGCGAGGTTTGAGTCATTACTTTACCATTAAGTAACATTTGTCAATATTTTAGCTGTAAGTCCTCACAATTCTCTCACCAGTGTCAGATGTTCTGTCTCATAAATAACGTTATTTAGGATCCAGTTAAAAGATTTTGCTTACATAATTAGAAGTGGATCAACAAATTTTGCTTCAATTCAATTCTATCCCTGCTTTCATTTGAATTGTTGTATATGTTTCGGAACTCTTCTTGTTAACAGGTGACTTTGTCGAGGGACGGTGGGTCTGGAGATTTTGCTCTGGAGGCAGGTGCCCTTGTACTTGCCGACCAAGGATGCTGCTGTATTGATGAATTTGACAAGATGGGAAACCAACACCAGGCATTGTTGGAAGCTATGGTCAGTTTTAAGTGGAGCATATTGATGTAATACCTGTGATATTTTTATGGTCATTTTGAATTTGTAAGTCTCTTTGACACCTGTACTACTGGAGAGTACTATAGGTTTATACACCACCGATTAATCTCTCTCTGTAAATTGCTTATTTAGGGGCATATCTTATATACTACGGTCATTTACAACTGCCAATATTTGCATTGAGTGTCACATTGAAATTGGGTCTTGTCGGCACTATATTTGGAGTTATGTCCCTTCATTCACTGTGTTAAAGTTTTCAGAAGTAAACTTCTGCTCCGTCATTTTCAATAGCCAAGTTTTGTACTTTAGTAGATTTATGGGCAGAAAACTGTGATCTTTTTAAGTTAGACCTCCTGTTTCACTATATCCTTTAGTTTAGTTTTGCTACTTAATCCAAACTTGGATCATCCTGAAATTGCACATCCTAGGTCAAATTGTAGCAAGCTTACCAACAAAATAAAGTCACAACAAACTGGTGTATATATAGAGCTGTTTGAATTCCCTTCCTGAACCAGACCACTTTTTTTAATTCCCTTCCTGAACCAGACCACCTGTTCAAACTCCTTTCCTGAACAAGACCACCTGTTCGAATTCCTCTCCTCAACCAGCCGTTTTAATTCCTCTGCTGAACCAGACCACCTGTTAAAACTCCTCTCCTGAACAAGACCTTCTGTGTAGGAATTTAGCCGATTCTCGTTCAGTTCCCTCTGTATCATTACTAATAGGCTTCACATAACAGCTCAGTGTTATCTGTCTTCTCAGTTAAAACAGAAAAAGATAATACTGGCCATCAATTTGCAAAGAACGTGATTTAATATAGTCTTAACCAAATCAAATATTCAATAATATCTGTATCTACTTGTAACGTTTACTGCCTACTAAAGTTAAATCACAGTGATAAATTAATATCAACAGGAGCAACAGAGTATCAGTATAGCCAAAGCAGGAATTGTCTGCAGGTAGGTATCTCTTATCTGCCATTTCATTTAAGGTTTAACTGATATTTGCTTTCCAATCAATAACAGCATGAATTTTTAAAATATCTGACATATAATGATGTATGTTTATTTTTAATTTCTTTGGAAAGATTTTATAAAGGATCTTGCAATAAAAGTTAATATTAAAGATTATAGACCCAAATTCAAAATCTTGACAATGCCAGCATTTCTTTTTATTTGTTGTTGTAGTTTGCCTGCACGGACGTCAATCATAGCTGCTGCTAACCCTGTAGGAGGTCACTACAATAAATCAAAAACTGTGTCAGAAAATCTCAAGTTAGTAGCAAGTCCCAATATCAGATAATTATATTCAGTTTGGCTCTTTGTGGATTACAGTTGGCATTTATAAAACCAACTTCATAACTTTAGATGCAAAGTCTTTTTTCTTTCTTTTTTTTTGTGATTGATATAACCTTTTACATCTACAGGCATTTATATATTTGCTTTTATTTCCTGTTGAAATTAATGTAATGATTTGTATTCTATTATAATTTTGAGATCTAACTCATGGAATTTTTGAAACAATTTAAAGTGGTTTTACTGTTATCTTTCTGTACTACCAAGATAGTTTCTTGTTGGAGTCTGTGTTTTGTGATTAGATGTTTCTATGAGTTAGCATTAATACTCTAATTGAAATCAATTTCTTATCTCCATAAAAGAGTATACATGTATTTCAACCATCAAAAATATATATTCTTATATATTTATCCTAAGATGAAAAAAATTCAGTGTAAAAAGAAGTCACTATACATGTATAAAACATTTAAGTACAATGAGTGTTTGGAAAGCTTTTACAAATTTAGACCAGTACTATAGGAGGCTGTTACAAAATCATGTGGCCTTCTTGTTTGACTTAACACAGCTACTTTTGATTTTATGTTTATAAGGATGGGAAGTGCCCTGTTGTCCAGATTCGATCTTGTTTTTATCCTCCTTGACAAACCTGACGAGGTAAGTTGGCAGAGCAAATTTCTAGTCTGAAGTCAAACAGCAGTAGTAATGTCACACGATATTGGAATCTGTATATGATTGTAGAAATTGTCGACATGTGAATGTTGCATTGTTGATTGAAAATGTAATAAATTATGTGTTAGTTATGAGTAGCTATAAATCCCCATTACAGTTCATTAAATTTGTTTGTGTGAACCCCTGTGATGCTGTAAGCTGAGAAGTGACTGCAGGATTGTTTTTGGTATTTTACAGGAAATGGACAGCATGTTATCTGAACATGTCATGGCCCTTCATGCGGGTAAAAATAGGTAAAATACCAATCCTTCTTTATGTTGTGATTTCATTATTCAGTAATCAAAGTTTGAACTCACAAATTTAGAGGCTTAAAGTTTACAAACTAGAAAACTTAAAGAAATGAAGATAATAATGATTTGACTAGACGTAAAATTTCTGCTGTTGATATCACATGTAATGTTTTGTCTTTTTGATTAGTCTTACTGAAAGCCATATAGTAGTTATCATAGGTCTTTATGATGGCTGTGTAATTGAAGTCAAGGAGATATAATATTTTCCTCTTTAATCAAATTAAATATTTTGCGATGTCTGTTTAGATGATGCAATATTGACAATATTCTAACATTACATATTTTCAGATCTATGACAAGAGTTACAGCAAGAAGATCCGGGGTGAATATTACTTTTATGAATTTAAATGATGGTGTATTTAAAGAAATGGTTTCTGAATAACCCAATGTGTGCAAAACTGTAATAAGAAATTTTGTTTATTTTCTTTGTATTGGCAAAGTTTAACATTTCCACTGGATGTTGTTTAGCACATGTTTTCATTTGGTAATGTGTGAGTGATATATTGAAATATGGTTAAGATAATTTAACACCAGAAGTTTTATATGGAGCAATGGCCACCAAAGATCTTCCACTTCTGATGTGGTATAAGTTTGAGGTTAAAAGAAAGTAATTTTACTGGCATGGTGGAGTTTAAAACGATGGATTGCTGTGGGAATGTAATGAAATCAAATTATCAGTAAATATGTTAGTTATCTCCTAACTTTTTTTAAAAGGCAGATGACTCTATTCTGCTGATGGAGACAGACAAACCTCTGAGTGACAGACTAAAGGTTCCCCGAGGAGAGGCCTTTGACCCTATTCCAGCCCAACTCCTCAGAAAGGTAGATCTACAATGTAATACATTTATACCTGCAATTAGTAGCTGTATAATTTCAACCATACCAATGTTAAATCCACTTTGTTATCTTGAGATATTCTACCTGTACAATAGATGTGCTGTAACCCATTATCTTGACCTCAAGGTCAGGTCAAATAATTGCAAATTAATTTCTTGTCCAGACTTTAATGTCAAAAGTTAATTGAGTGTAAGAAAAATGCCAGGTTAGGGAGAAGGGAAGACATGTTTTCATTTACAAAAACAATCTCTACTGATGTCAAATTTTCAAAATCATCTTTCTGAATTTATAACATTGATATCTTCATGTGAATTCATTTCCAGTCTGTACTGAAGTGTTGTGTATAGCCAGTAATTTTCGTGATGAATGATAATTTTGAAAATTAGCATGGCATCACAAATATTCTATCTGTTAAACAAAATGACACATTAAAGAACTATGTCAATTGCAATGTATTAATGATAGACCTTTATTGTGAGTAAGCTTGTTGGTACTGTATGTTTAAATTAACTGATATAGTAATTATTAGTAATGTCTTTATATAGGGTAATGCATGGAATACTGAGAACACAACTCTATACTGGAGTTACAGTACATTGGAAGGTTGACATCAGAGATTTACTTAGGCAATATGAAATATAATTCGGTCACCAATTGACAAAATTCAGTTCATTAGAATATTGTCTTCACATGTTCAGTAAAAAAAATGTGACAATTTTGCACTATTAACTATAAATTACGTATGGCCACTCATGTTTGACAATCGTGTCCTTGTGTTTGTAGTATGTCGGGTATGCCAGAAAGTATGTCCACCCAAAGATAGGGAAAGAAGCTGCAACTGTTCTACAGGTGAGATTATGTGAAGAAGCTTCCTAAAAAGTGACAAAAGTAGATAAAATAGTTTGTTCACATGTTTTCCGTCTTTAGGCTACCCGGTGGTGTAGTATCATTTATCTGAATATGTCACAAAAGAACTCATGCTCTCTGTTGTACATAAATGTGTAAATGTAATATAAAGTAACTCGGCCTATGTTATAATACTGTTAACTATTGCTTACACTACAGGAATTTTACCTGGAGCTTCGTAAACAGCACCAAACTCAAGATAGCACACCCATTACCACCCGACAACTCGAGTCACTGATACGCCTGACGGAGGCCCGGGCACGTCTGGAACTGCGTGAGGAGGCGACAAAGGAGGATGCCAATGATGTGATAGAGATTATGAAATATAGTATGGTGGACACTTACTCTGACCAGTATGGGGGGCTGGATTTCCGCCGGTCACAGCATGGTTCGGGTATGAGTGGACGTTCACAGGTATATATCAGACTGTGCTTTAAAGGGCAAAAGTTAAGATTTGTGAATGGGGTTATGTCATGGAATAGCATCCAATTTCCAGCATCAGGTGTTTTGCATCATGCATTATTTTATACTTTAAAGGTCTGGTCACTCCTGAATACATATATATTGTTGAACTTTTTCAAGGATCTCCATATAAATCTGTATTTGGTCCTAAATCCTATTTTCCCCTCTTTTCCATTGAGATTGAATTTGAATCTATTTCCTTGATGTTGCTTTTAGACTCAATGTTGTTTCAGTAAAAGGACTGCTCATAACATGAACCAGAGCAATATATATTTGACAGTAAGCAGGAAAAAGCATCCACATACTTTCTTGAAGGGTTCCTAACCTTTTAATCATGAATATGCTATAAATACAGCTTTAAATACAGTAACCTATATCATAATTGATTAAAAATCCTGTTTTCAGCCAAAGAAGTTTGTGGCAGCTTTGCAGAAAATTGCTGAACAGACCTACAACTCGATTTTTACAATACCACAACTAAGACAAATTTCAAAGGTATTCATATGGCAGAGTATACTTTAAAATATATTTACATGAAATAAATTCCTAGGTGACTTAAATCAGTATAGTACAGACTATGATAAGCTTGACTGGCTTCCCTTCCAATTTATGTGGCCACAGAGTTGCAACTGTTTGAAAACACTTGTATTTACCCAAGATGTTTGGAATATTAAGGTATATTTTATTCTCTATTGGGTAACATTAAGAAATCCTCTAAAAAAGATACTGGAGAAGTAAAGTTTTGTGGACGTTTGTAACCTTAGTTTTGTTTAGACTTTTGAGGAATATGTAAACATTCTCGGATTACTCAGCTTTTATGAATTTTTAGTTCACCATCATCACTATTTCGTAAAAAATACTTTAAAGATATTTCTCCAACTTAATATGTAGGTTCCTCTTGGTCCTTAGTTGTTCACATTCAGTTTTGGGTCTGAATTGGGAAAATAAAATGGCTAACAGGTGGCCATCTTGGATTTTGACAGTTAAGGATTGTTATCGATATTTCTTACTCACAGAATCTAACATTTCATATGTATTTCAAATGATTAAAAGGAAAAAGGGAAAGAATGGAAGGTAGAGAAAATATCTGTTTTAAGAACCAATGTAGATTATTCAATTGTGTGCACCAAGATCCCGGGATATCTTGTTTTGTTGACCCACTGAGGAAGTATAAGTTTATGATAATAGTCTGGGCTTACAGAAATAGTTTGTCATCAGGAAAAAGCCATATATATAACCTATGTAAAATGTGGTGTCGGAATCCTACTTTTGCATGTTATTTTTCCTTAGGATATTGGCCTCAACATTATGGATTTCGAAGGTTTTATAAGCTCACTAAACAATCAAGGATATCTATTGAAGAAAGGAGCCAAAGTTTACCAGCTACAGACATCTGACTATTGAAGGAGGCTTCAACAGAATAACTGAATATTGATGGACAAGTTTCTACAGAAAATTAGTGAATAGTCAAAGATTATGGACAGCTGAAATTGATGGAGGCTTTAACAGAATATCAGTGACAGGTCAATACTTACCCACTTTCTGATTAAAAAATGACTTTATTTTTTTATGTGAAAGATGTTACATATGTGAAAGATGTTACAAATGCTATTGTATCAAATATTGAACACAAGTACACATTGTAAATTGAAGTGCCAAATTTTTGAAATGTTTAGATTAAGATAATTTGTTTATAATTTTCCATATTTGTATTGTGGCATTATTGTCATCTGCACTATGTTTACTTTTCTCTTTTCCTAAGATTGCTAGTAGATTACTCAAACTTGATATGTCTACTTTCTGTGTGACAAAAATGCTAGTAGAATACTTAAAATTGATATGCCAGAGTTTGAAAGACGTGTTGGTATCGAGGATATGACACAGTATTTATGTATTTTAATACTTATGTCTCATCCTGTACTTGGGTTTCTGGTACATTACCGAGAAATCTTCTGCGCTAACGAGTGCTAGATTTTTCTTGGTACCTTGGTGAGACATTTGATGCAAAGTGACGTCTTAATTAAAACAACATGTCTTTCTGTTGCATATTCCACATGGGTGGTAATCCTGTCAAATTAAAGAATTGGGAATATATAGTGTAGTCCTAGATCCTTTAGTTTTTAGCCCACCATCATCAGATGGTGGGCTGTTCAAATCGCCCTGCGTCCGTGGTCCGTCGTCCGTCCGTCCCTCCGTCCGTCCGTCCGTCCGTCCCTCCGTCCGTAAACAATTCTTGTTATCGCTATTTCTCAGAAAGTACTGAAGGGATCTTTCTCAAATTTCATTTGTAGGTTCCCCTTGGTGCCTAGTTATGCATATTGCGTTTTGAGACCAATCTGAAAACAACATGGCCGACAGGCAGCCATCTTGGATTTTGACAATTGATGTTTGTTATCGCTATTTCTGAGAAAATACTGAAGGGATCTTTCTCAAATTTCATAAGTAGGTTCCCCTTGGTGCCTAGTTATGCATATTGCGTTTTGAGACCAATCTGAAATCAACATGGCCGACAGGCAGCCATCTTGGATTTTGACAATTGAAGTTTGTTATCGCTATTTCTGAGAAAGTACTGAAGGGATCTTTCTCAAATTTCATATGTATGTTCCCCTTGGTGCCTAGTTATGCATATTACGTTTTGAGACCAATCTGAAATCAACATGGCCGACAGGCAGCCATCTTGGATTTTGACAATTTAAGTTTGTTATCGCTATTTCTGAGAAAGTACTGAAGGGATCTTTCTCAAATTTCATATGTAGGTTCCCCTTGGTGCTTAGTTATGCATATTGCGTTTTGAGACCAATCAGAAAACAACATGGCCGACAGGCAGCCATCTTGGATTTTGACAATTGAAGTTTGTTATCACGATTTCTGAGAAAGTGTTTAAGGGATCTTTCTTAAATTTCACATGCAAGTTTCTCTTGGTGCCTAGTTATGCATATTGCGTTTTGAGACCAATCAGAAAACAACATGGCTGACAGGCAGCCATCTTGGATTTTGACAATTTCAGTTTGTTATCACTATTTCTGAGAAAGTACTGAATGGATCTTTCTAAAATTTCATACGTAGGTTTCCCTTGGTGCCTAGTTATGCATATTGCGTTTTGAGACCAATCAGAAAACAACATGGCCGACAGGCAGCCATCTTGGATTTTGACAATTGAAGTTTGTTATCACTATTTCTGACAAAGTACTGAATGGATCTTTCTGAAATTTCATACGTAGGTTTCCCTTGGTGCCTAGTTATGCATATTGCGTTTTGAGACCAATCAGAAAACAACATGGCCGACAGGCAGCCATCTTGGATTTTGACAATTGAAGTTTGTTATCACTATTTCTGAGAAAGTACTGATGGGATCTTTCTCAAATTTCATATGTAAGTTTCCCTTGGTGCCTAGTTATGCATTTTGCGTTTTGAGACCAATCAGAAAGCAACATGGCTGACAGGCAGCCATCTTGGATTTTGACAATTGAAGTTTGTTATCACTATTTCTGAGAAAGTACTGAATGGATCTTTCTCAAATTTCATATGTAAGTTTCCCTTGGTGCCTAGTTATGCATATTGCATTTTGAGACCAATCTGAAAATAACATGGCCGACAGGCAGCCATCTTGGATTTTGACAATTGAAGTTTGTTATCGCTATTCCTGAGAAAGTACTGAATGGATCTTTCTCAAATTTCATATGTAAGTTTCCCTTGGTGCCTAGTTATGCTTATTGTATTTTGAGATCAATTGGAAAACAACATGGCCGACAGACCGCCATCTTGGATTTTGACAATTGAAGTTTGTTATCTCTATTTCTCAAAGTACTGAATGGATCTTTCTCAAATTTCATAAGTAGGTTCCCCTTGGTACCTTGTGTCCTGAAAACAACCTGGCAAACAAACAGCCATTATCGTTTAATCTCAAATTTCTTATATAGCTAGGATTCCCTTGTGTGAAAAGTACTGGAGGGATGTCTCAATTTGCACAGATTAGTAAAATGAAGGGAAAAGTAGAGAAAAGATCAATCTGACATGGTACCTATGAAGATCATTCAATGGTGGGCGCCAAGATCCCTCTGGGATCTCTTGTGACAATTGAAGTTTGTTATCGCTATTTCTGACAAAGTACTGAAGGGATCTTTCTCAAATTTCATATGTAGGTTCCCCTTGGTGCCTAGTTATGCATATTGCATTTTGAGACCAATCGGAAAACAACATGGCCGACAGGCAGCCATCTTGGATTTTGACAATTGAAGTTTGTTATCGCTATTTCTGAGAAAGTGCTGAAGGGATCTTTCTCAAATTTCATATGTAGATTCCCCTTGGTGCCTAGTTATGCATATTGCATTTTGAGACCAATCGGAAAACAACATGGCCGACAGGCAGCCATCTTGGATTTTGACAATTGAAGTTTGTTATCGCTATTTCTGAGAAAGTACTGAAGGGATCTTTCCCAAATTTCATATATAGGTCCCCCTTGGTGCCTTGTTATGCATATTGCATTTTGAGACCTATCGGAAAACAACATGGCCGACAGGCAGCCATCTTAGATTTTGACAATTGAAACTTATTATCGCTATTTCTAAGAAAGTGCTGAAGGGATCTTTCTCAAATTTCATATGTAGGTTCCCCTCGGTGCCTAGTTATGCATATTGCATTTTGAGACCAATCGGAAAACAACATGGCCGACAGGCAGCCATCTTGGATTTTGACAATTGAAGTTTGTTATCGCTATTTTTCAGAAATTGCTGAAGGGATCTTTCTGAAATTTCATATGTAGGTTGCCCTCTGTGCCTAGTTATGCATATTGGATTTTGAGACCAGTCAGAAAACAACCTGCCCAACAGGCAGCCATCTTGTATTTTGATAATTGAAGTTTGTTATCGCTATTTTACAGAAGGTACTGAAGGGATCTTTCTCAAATTTCATATGTAGGTTCCCCTTGGTCCCTGGTGTTACATTTTGGGACCAATCCGAAAACAACAGACAGCCATTATCACTAAATCTTAAATTTCATATATAGGTTCCCCTTGTTTGAAAAGTACTAGAGGGCTGTTTCTGAATTTACACAGATTAGTAAGACTTAGAGGAAGGGAAAAGTAGAGAAAAGATCAATCTGACATGGAACCTATAAAGATCATTCAATGGTGGGCGCCAAGATCCCTCTGGGATCTCTTGTTTTGTTTTGTTTTTTCCTTTATAAAAGCTATTGACTTTAGTGGTATTTGTGATTTTGTCTTGAATTTATTTAATTTCACATACAAATATCAGATAAGTTATTTGACTTGCTGCAGACAAGCAAGCTGGTCCCTTGTTTTTTTAAAATTATTTTCATTACTGTTGAAATTAAAATAAACGTTATCTTTAAATGTTGCGAGACGTTTTTATTTCTTTCTGAACAAGAACCATGGAAGGAGGAGGAAATTACCTGGTTTCTTGTTTTATCAATCATTGATGAGTACCACTGATGTTTTTTAATGTGATTTTTTCCGTATTGAAATAAATAAATATATTCCTAGATACTATATTCAATATCCAAATACTTTGGAAATGCTCTGAATTATTTTGTACAAAATTTTTTAAAGTATTCAAAAGACTATGCGCTTTTTCCCCATTATATTATGCAAACATTTCAGTCTCCATGTTAACTATACCAGTGCTATCTATTGTCTAATGTTAATTTTTTGTGTATATTCTGGTGTACGTTGCTCATGTATCCTATATATATAGTATATATGATCTGAGTGTCAAATCAAAAACTTCTGAAACTTCTTCCTACTTTAAAAAAAAAGGGGGGGGGGAGGGGGGCAAAAAACACATATACAGACCTACTGAGTCTATAATGTGAAAAGATATCATTCCGAATCAATACAAATGACTTGTTTATCTACTGACCCAACATCTGTAAGTAGTTCATCTTGTAAAAGAAGAAAAAATATGGAACGCTTCACAATTAAGCACGTCATCCTTACGCAGGGGCTTGCTAATCTTCTCTGTATCGTTCCAATTTTAATGTGTGTACGTGAGTACAACTAGAGAGTGTTACAGCCCGCATTATATAGGATTGTTCTGACAGGTAGATCATAAAAGGTCCGAAACATTTACATATTTATATAACGTCTGTTGTACGTTATTAAAGGGGAATAATTAATGATAACAAGTACATCGATCTATCTGTATTACCGTCCAGTATAATTGTAACTGGTAATTGCCTGATCTAGAAAGTGTAATTATCTTTTAATTATATGTACTTGAAAACGTTTATTACTTTAAGAAAGACACTAACGATAAAATAATACAATGAATTGATAATCGTAGGTGATACGTATTTATGAAAGAATTGTTCCCAACTCTTAAGCAGTATGTGTATTTCTTCTCAGTTGATTTTAATAAATTGTCGAATCTTTGTAATATTTGTTGAACGGGTTAAACTATCAGAGTGTTAAAAAGTATGAAATCGCTTTAACCATGAAACAGAATGTAAAAATTTAGATTATGAAATAAACTTTAAAGGCCAGTGTTGGGAGTAAACAGCTAAAACGACAATGTTGGGTTTTAAATAGCATTGCGTTATATATTAACTGGACATGAAAATTGATTGGACACAACATCTGTTAGTACTTTGTCTTGTTATCAAAACTAGATTCCGTAAGGTTAAGAAAAAAATATGGAACGCTTCACGATTAAGCACGTCATCCTTACGCAGGGGCTTGCTAATCTTCTCTGTATCGTTCCAATTTCAATGTGTGTACGTGAGTACAACTAGAGAGTGTTACAGCCCACATTATATAGGATTGTTCTGACAGGTAAATCATAAAAGGTCTGAAACATTTACATATTTATATAACGTAAGTTGTACGTTTCTAAAGGGGAATAATTAATGATAACACGTACAACGATCTGTCTATATTACCCGTCCAGTATAATTATAACTGGTAATTCGCCTGATCTAGAAAGCGTAATTATCTTTTTAATTTATGTACTTGAAAACGTTTATTACTTCCTTTCGTTGTTAATCATAGCTTTTCAATTAAAAAAAGAAAACAGTAAAGAAACAATTACACAATGAATTGATAATCGTAGGTGATACGTATTTATGAAAGAACTATTCCAAATTCTTAAGCAGTATGCATTTCTTCTCAGTTGATTATAGTTAATTGTCGAATCGTTTTAATATTGGTTGAAGGGTTAAATTACCAGTGTTAAAAAAAATATGAAATCGTTTTAACCATGAAACAAAATGTAAAAATTTAGATTATGAAATAAACTTTGAGGGTCAGTGTTGAGAGTTAACAACCACAGCAAGAAAAAAAAGAAAAACAAAACTAGGAACCAGTTCCGAGTTCCGTAAGA
>NW_022982659.1:0-39465 GCF_902652985.1 Pecten maximus
TAGCGTGTGTTGTCACTCCCGATCATGGGGTTAATTAATAATCAGACCAAATTGATAGATAAAAGGTGTATTTAGAAGCCATGACATTTAATCACTCCGGTAAAACATTTCGGTAGTCGTCTCTGATAATCTTCGCCGCCATTGAAATCAGCGGTCAGTGAGTAAATTTTACGGAACTATAAAACAAGCGGACCAATTTCAAACACAAACAATTAGCGATGTCTCACTCATAAGTGTCATATTGCAAACTTATACATAACTATCCAAGTAAATCGATTATTTGTCATTCAATCATGCATTCTCCAACCGATCGGCATTCCGTATTTTATATGCACATAACGTAACCGCATGTGTCTTTAGCAGAAAAGCCTAACGACTTACGTAAGTGTGCATTGTACTTCTTTTGCTTTATCTGTTAAACGCGATATAAGTGTTTTGTAAAGATACATAGTTTGTTTAATTAATAAAATGCTTAGGTATAATTAACGATCATCACGAAGACACCGAGGACATGTAACGTTAACAAGAAAACATTGATCTATTGTCAACCATGAATAATTCGAAGTCCCTCTGTTTCGAAGTTTTTCTGTTAGTCCCTTGAACTTCGAAACATCGAAGTTTGACTGTAACCAGCTTTCAAGGTTACAGACAAATTACATTTTCCTCTGTACTATCAATAGACATAGGGCCATATTAGATGTGAAGAATGCTAGAAGGACATGTTTCAAAGTTTGTTAAAAGGGGTAACCTTGACTTCTCCAAGGTTAGAGAATGACTTAAAATGATTCTGATTTAACTTGGTCAAATATTATTACCAGTATGTATATGATAAGCTCGGTAAGACTGGGTATTATTGTTTTTCATTCCAAAGGTCTTAGTGTTAAGTTTGTATATTTGTTTGAAATATGCTATTGATGTTTATTCATATAAATGACCTTGACCCACTTTGAAAGTTGCATGTATGCAAACTTTCACGTAGTGTACGTTTGTGTTTCAGAATTTTCTTGACTCAAGGGTCATGGCCAAATTTACTGTAAAGTTATGGTTTATTGGTTATTATAAACAACATTTGTACAGTTTTTGAATTTTGCAGATTTTTACTGATCCAAAATGACCAGTTTTTAAAAGCTGGAAATACCAATTAATTAATAAAAAAAAACCTGTTTAGACATAAGAGACATTTCAATATGATGACACTATAAAAGCATCCATCATTTCAGTTAGATGACACTTTGAAAGGGCAACAGTGGCCAAATCATTTCAGTATAAAATCTATAAATGCATCTATCATTGGTTCCACCATTTTAGTGAGATATCTCTATAAAAGTATTTGTCAGTGACCCCATCATTTCAATGTGATGACACTTGAAAGCATCCATCAGTGGCCCTGTCATTTGTGGATACCTTTAATCACATTACTACACTTTATTACTAGTTGAAGCATTGTTGTTGATGATATTATGATGTATTTGTTCTTTATCCTTTGTGTTTGAGCATCATGTAACCATTTTGTATTTCTTGTGGGTGTTTTGGTCCAGAAAAAGGTTTCACTGAAAAGTTTACCTAACATTGTCCAAAATGTTAGAACTCTTTCTTCATGAGATTTTTAAAAATTTAATATGATGTTACTTGTTTATCCATATGTATGTATTAGAGGTGCAACTATTCACTAATTCACTAATTGTTCAGTTGTCATTGGTAACATGATACCTAAGAATTGACCTTGTATTTCCAGTCTTGTACCGATTATCTCCCCTTTCTCATGCAAAAAATAGACATGATCAATTGGCATAACACATTACCAATTGTTTACCCTATATAGTGAACATTTACAGAGAAATCATAGCTTATTCAGTTTCTACTGAACACATGTTGACGTGCCTTAGTGAACAGGCAAGAATAACCTACATACCCTGAATAGATCATAATTGTTGATGTTTATCCTGTCGTTATTCTGTACAGACCTGTACAGTATCTGATGTTTCTTTGTGTCTTTGGCAAGAAAACAAATTACATTCTTCCACAATTTGTCACAAATTTCATATACCCACAACAGTTATTAACTTCCAATTGGTACATGTTTATTTTTCACAAATGGAGGAATCGCTTTGCTCCATCATCATTATTATTACATAAGATATCGCCATAGTAACATCTTAGAACTGAGCCAAGGATCAGAGGCATCTAATGTTATAGAAGTAGGAAGCAGTTATGAAATTTTATTCAATTTAAGAATTTCCACATATTACACTAATGGCTGTGTATATTGTGATATACATCATATTGTGTCCCTTCAAATGTGATAATCGTTTCATATTGTCACTACCCAGGAGATACACACCTCTGTTAGATATACATATTTATTACATTTTTACCAGTGAAATATTAGAAGGTGATAAAAACTTAAATCGTCTCTTGTGGCACTATAACTTTTGGCTTTGACCAATCAGAATTTGGCTTTCTATTCACTGCATTACTAAAATCTGTTAATTTTAGTGTAGATCCTACGAAGCAAAGATAGAATGAATGGCTATATTTTGCCATATTTTTGTGCGATTGAATGATCTTTCTGTAGAATATACATGTAGCATATATTTCATAAGTATGACAGAATATCAATATTTTAGGTAAGTGCAAACGTATCATATATATCTAAATGACAATTACATTTGTAAGTGGTCAGCAGAATACTTTCATATTTTTAGTAGTTGATGGTCCTTGATTTCTCACTATTTCAGTGAGAAATGTGTGTGGTATGTATTTTGAATCCAAAAAATAAACATATCTGTAAACGACACACAGAAGATGTTTTAGTCTGTAAGTCATCACTTATGATTCTGTATTAAATGTTTCATAGCTTATATTCACAAAAATCTATAATACATATAACTCAAAAATTCACTTTGTGGAGGTAGAATCAGTTAAAAACATGTTCTAAAATTATCTGTAAAATTATCAGGAACACTGCTTAACATATGAACTATATCACTTTTACTGTTAAATATATGAACTATATCACTTTTACTGTTTAATATATGAACTATTATTAAATATCACTTTCTGACTTTCCTTAATCAAAATATGTTGAACAGTCAGGTTTCAAATTCCGAGTTGTCACTGTCCATATTAACTGGGATAAAAGTGTTACCATTAGTCTCTGCTGTGGCCATTAATGGTTTCATATCTATTTCAATGTTATTATTTGGCCTGAACTTTTTATGAAAACAAGTCACACAACCACCGATGCATAACATAATTATAAAAGTTACTCCGCAATGCCACGCAAAATACATTGTAGCTATCAGATGTGAGCGGTGATGCTCTGGATCCCATTCCTTTGCTCCTGGTAGAGGGTTATATAGAATGAATCCAATCTGCCAGAACCAGGTCCCTTGTAAAAAGATGAAATAAGTCCTTGCCAATGCTATGTGGAAGCTGTGTCTCCACTTCATTTCGGCCATCACAGCCAGTATGTTAGCCCCAATGGTGTAAACTAGAAGTGTGTGGATTAGGACGTCTAGAGGGTCCCTGCCACTCAGGTGAAACCTAAACAAGATTCCTTCCACTACTACAGCAAATATCATGCTCACATAGTCTAAATCCTTAAGGACCGGAAATCGGTAATACACCAACAAATCCGCAACTCCTGTCATACCAAAGAAAAAGAACATAGTGGAATGCTGTGCATTTTCTGGTGTGTTGAACACTCCGTTGTTCATTCCAGTGTAGATCTCCAGACTTACACCTACAGTGGCGAAGAAGATCTTGATGAGTGATTCGATTGGCCACGTTTTAGTCCTGCCACAAAAACACACACAGGGATATGTCGGAGTGGAAGTAAATGGGAGTTTTTTTCTGCAACAAGTCAAGTATCTATGATACATTTGAAAAGTCCACCATAATGCAAATATGATGAAAAATGATCCTGGAAGGGCATGGCCTGCAAAAGTTCCCATGGTTCATCAGTTGTTTCTCGATAAAGGGAAATACCTACAAAGACAGAAAAATCAAATGTAATGGTTGATACAATTTGTTAGACAAAATATCAGTCATTAGTATTTAACATGAACACAATGCAAATTATACAACTAAAGACCAGGATTTCAATCCTATATATTCATTCACATTACATCTCCAAAGGACCAGTGAGATTATGTCTTGGTGCCGCATCCGTGGTCTGTCCATAGCACCAACCTTGTGTATCAGTTGTACACTCTCAACTTATTAAGCTCGTATTCATAGGATCATTTTTTGGTCAGCAGTCATTAGGTTAAAAGGTCACATAGGAACATTTGTAAATAATCATCTCATGAAGTACTCAACACATTTAGTTCATATTCAAACCATTGTAGGAAGACATTAATTTTGATGCCTGTTAGAAAGAAAAATTATACAACTCACCACTTCATATCTTTAGGATTTCCTCATAACCATTTACTGATGAGGGGTGGGGTATTAGTCCCCACATAACCATTTACTGATGAAGGGTGTGGTATTAGTCCCCACATAACCATTTACTGATGAGGGGTGGGGTATTAGTCCCCACATAACCATTTACTGATTAGGGGTGGGGTATTAGTCCCCTTATAACCATTTACTGATGAGGGGTGGGGTATTAGTCCCCACATAACCATTTACTGATGAGGGGTGGGGTATTAGTCCCCACATAACCATTTACTGATGAGGGGTGGGGTATTAGTCCCCACATAACCATTTACTGGTGAGGGGTGGGGTATTAGTCCCCTTATAACCATTTACTGATGAGGGGTGGGGTATTGGTCCCCACATAACCATTTACTGATGAGGGATGGGGTATTAGTCCCCACATAACCATTTACTGATGAGGGGTGGGGTATTGGTCCCCACATAACCATTTACTGATGAGGGGTGGGGTATTAGTCCCCACATAACCATTTACTGATGAGGGGTGGGGTATTAGTCCCCTTATAACCATTTACTGATGAGGGATGGGGTATTGGTCCCCACATAACCATTTACTGATGAGGGGTGGGGTATTAGTCCCCACATAACCATTTACTGATGAGGGGTGGGGTATTAGTCCCCTTATAACCATTTACTGATGAGGGGTGGGGTATTAGTCCCCTTATAACCATTTACTGATGAGGGGTGTGGTATTAGTCCCACATAACCATTTAATGATACGGTTAGGAGTGTAACTTACGATTCCCCATGTACACCATGTAGTGATACAGGTTGGAGTGTATCTTACGATTTCCCATGTACACCATTTAGTGATACGGGTAGGAGTGTATCTTACGATTCCCCATGTACACCATTTAATGATACGGGTAGGAGTGTATCTTACGATTCCCCATGTACACCATTTAGTGATACGGGTAGGAGTGTAACTTACGATTCCCCATGTACACCATGTAGTGATACAGGTAGGAGTGTATCTTACGATTCCCCATGTACACCATGTAGTGATACGGGTAGGAGTTTATCTTACGATTTCCCATGTACACCATTTAGTGATACGGGTAGGAGTGTATCTTACGATTCCCCATGTACACCATTTAGTGATACGGGTAGGAGTGTAACTTACGATTCCCCATGTACACCATTTAGTGATACAGGTTGGAGTGTATCTTACGATTTCCCATGTACACCATTTAGTGATACAGGTTGGAGTGTAACTTACGATTCCCCATGTACACCATGTAGTGATACAGGTTGGAGTGTAACTTACGATTCCCCATGTACACCATTTAGTGATACGGGTAGGAGTGTATCTTACGATTCCCCATGTACACTATGTAGTGATACAGGTTGGAGTGTAACTTACGATTCCCCATGTACATTATGTAGTGATACAGGTAGGAGTGTATCTTACGATTCCCCATGTACACCATTTAGTGATATGGGTAGGAGTGTATCTTACGATTCCAGATGTATACCATTTAATGATATGGGTAGGAGTGTATCTTACGATTCCCCATGTACACCATTTAGTGATATGGGTAGGAGTGTATCTTACGATTCCAGATGTATACCATATAGTGATATGAGCTGGAGTGTATCTTAATGAGCCCCCATGTTCACCATTCACTGTCACAGGGTGCTAATTAAAGGGTAGGGTATTTCTTACCTTATGTAAGGTTGACGTATGTGTTAGCTGTATTCCACAAGTATTCCAGAAACTGTATTCCACAAGTATTCCAGAAACCGTATTCCACAAGTATTCCAGAAACCGTAAATAAAATAAATCCTCCACAAACCTTATGTAAGGTTGATGTATGTATTAGCTGTCTGCAAGTATTCCTGAAACTGTAAATAAAATAAATCTTCCACAAACCTTATGTAAGGTTGATGTATGTATTAGCTGTCTGCAAGTATTCCTGAAACTGTAAATAAAATAAATCTTCCACAAACCTTATGTAAGGTTGACGTACGTGTTACCTGTCTACATGAATTCCAGAAAATTTTAAATGTGGATTGTTATGTCTTAATATTCAATTCACACCACCCAACTGAAGTAGAGCCTTACTGATAAATGGTGAAGTTATAGATATCACTACACCAGCCCACCGAACTGTGGCCTTGTCGATACAGCCCACCCAACTCTGGACTTGTCGCTGCTCACTACACTTGGCCGAGATCTGCTGATAAATACCTTTATCTATATACCCTGTGTACTGTAACAGTAGATCTTATATCTGTTTTATTATACACCCACTGGACTTAGAGAACAATAGACGCAATGAGAATCAGGAAAGTCCTATAACAGTCTAAATTCTCTGGTTCTTTTTGTAATTGGGGGCGAATCGTGTCTCTACTTTATCATATAAGTGGCCTTATCATTTTGATGATCCATTCGGACAGGACAGGTGTATTACTCTGAAGTCAATCAGAACTACCTATCACCTCTTGGGTCCATGGTCCACTAGGCCTATATGAAATCCGTACTGCTAGGGATTTTAAAAAAACTTGTTCTTACCGACCTTTGGTTTTAGGGACTCATGAAAGAAGGGTCTCGACAACTTTTGAATGTTTGGTTTTTATACACCCGTCAAAATTTGACAGGAGTATTATAGAATGGCATTTTTGTCTGTCCGACGTAAAGTTTGGTTTGTCCAGCAATCTCTTTCAAACTTCATAACTTTGTGATCATGACATGAAGTTGTGTCTCCCTCAAAAGAATTCAACTGGTTTTGCAAAAGTTATTCCTTTTATTTGTTTCAGTATTCATTGTTTTGTCGGGAGATCTCCTCGTACATTTTTTCAACTGATTATTTGAAACTTAGTTGGTTTTATAATTGTGATACGTTTTGATGTTTCCTTGAAAAGAGTTTTGATTTGACAGTTTTTACAAAAGTTTTTGCCCTTTGTTTATTTTTATCCCCCGCGAAACGCGTTTGCGGGGGATATTAAATTGGGCTCCGTCCGGCCGTCCGTCCGTGTGTCCGTCCGAGATTCTTTTCCAGGCTATAACTCCATAACCGTTTGACGCAGCTCCTTGAAAATTTCTGTATATATCAGACTAGTGCCCTAGTTGTGCATTTTGCTATTGCGGACCTTCCATTTTCGGTATTTTTTCTGTCACCATGGAAACTTTGTCAAAAATACCAAATTACTGTTTCCTTTTGTTTCCGGGCTATAACTCCAAAACTGTTCAACGCAGCTCCTTGAAAATTTCTGTATATATTAGACTAGTGCCCTAGTTGTGCCTTTTGCTATTGCGGACCTTCCATTTTCGGTATTTTTTCTGTCACCATGGAAACTTAATCAAAAATACCAAATTACTGTTTCCTTTTGCCTATTTTTTTTTTTTACTGATTTCTTAGCATGTATCATTGTCATGACATAAATTAATGTTTCCCTGAAAAAAAAATCTGATTCAACTATTTTTCCAAAAGTTATTGCTGTTAGTTTGTGATGTTGAAGAAAATTATATATTAACTTTGTAGCGAAAAGTGAGATTTATAGCATGCCAGATTGACACTCTTAAGGTGATGCAAATCTTATTGATTCAGATTGTGCAGGTTTTAACTACTCTAAGTGAAAAGAGAAAATGCTTGGACCAAACAACAACACTGTAATAGACAGGTATCCGGATTAGACAAGGGTTGGTTTCAACAAGTTATACAGACCTTTGAATATTCATATATAAATGGTTTTCACCGTACACTTAAGGGTTTTTCTTACTATTTGTAGCCTACTACTGTCAGAACTGGCACCTGATTCCCATTGGGCTGAAGACAAACACACCACTCAATACAGCAGCCCGATCACCAGGATCCTGCCCCTCCATCTTTATAACGGAATCTATCATGGAACATGTAGCCAGAGTTGTGAATTTGGACCCCACTGAGGTCAGGAGGGTCAATCTCTACCAACAGGGCCAGGTGAGGTGTTCTATGATACTACTTATACTAGCATACCCCTAACAGAAGTCGCTGTTCTGTGACATACCCTGTATATTCACTAGCTCACCTGTACAAACACAAGTCGCTGTACTGTAACATCCCCTCTATACTTATTAGCTCACCCGTACAAACAGAAGTCGCTGTACTGTAACATACCCTCTATATTTATTAGCTCACCCGTACAAACAGAAGTCGCTGTACTATAACATACCCTGTATATTTATTAGCTCACCCCGTACAAACAGAAGTCGCTGTACTGTAACATCTCCTGTATATTTATTAGCTCACCCCGTACAAACAGAAGTCGCTGTACTGTAACATACCCTGTATATTTGTTAGCTCACCCCATACAAACAGAAGTCGCTGTACCGTAACATCTTCTTTATATTTATTAGCTCATCCCGTAAAAACAAGTTGCTGTACTGTAACATCTCATGTATATTTATTAGCTCACCCCATAAAAACAGAAGTCACTGTACCGTAACATCTTATTTTTATTAACTAGCTCACCCTGTACAAACAGAAGTCGCTGTACTGTAACATACCCTGTATATTTACTAGCTCACCCTGTACAAACAGAAGTCGCTGTACTGTAACATACCCTGTATATTAACGAGCTCACCCTGTACAAACAGAAGTCGCTGTAAAATCTTATTTATATTTACTAGCTCACCCCATATAAGCAGTCCTTACTGTACTGTGACATACCCTGTATATTAACGAGCTCACCCCATACCTAACAGAAGTCGCTGTACTGTAACATACCCTGTATATTAATGAGCTCACCCTGTACAAACAGAAGTCGCTGTAACATCTTATTTATATTTACTAGCTCACCCCATATAAGCAGTCCTTACTGTACTGTGACATACCCTGTATATTAACGAGCTCACCCCATACCTAACAGAAGTCGCTGTACTGTAACATACCCTGTATATTAACGAGCTCACCCTGTACAAACAGAAGTCGCTGTACTGTAACATACCCTGTATATTAACGAGCTCACCCTGTACAAACAGAGGTCACTGTAACATCTTATTTATATTTACTAGCTCACCCTGTACAAACAGAGGTCACTGTAACGTCTTATTTATATTTACTAGCTCACCCCATATAAGCAGTCCTTACTGTACTGTAACATCACCAACCTTCTGACCGAGCTGGAGACAATGGCTGAAGTTACACAAAGGAAAACAAGCATAGCAGCGTTTAATCAGGTATTGTTTGACTTGAAATCACTATTGACATTTAAATTGTTAACTGTATAATTTAAGCCTCAGCCATACTGTAATTCAGAATTGATGTATGACTTGTTTTCTTCTGTACTTCCTGAGCAAGCAATTATACCAGGGTGATAAAATTCTGTCGATGTGTGCCAGAATACAATGGTCATATGATATGTGGGTTGGCCACAAGCTACTCCAAGTCTATTTATAGTTAAATGTTGTCACGTTTGTACCATAGGTATTTGGCCAATTGTTATCTCCGCAGAAATTAACTACCCGTGACACATACACATGCTATCAAGATTTTTTATAATGACCACATAGAAAAGTCAATACAAAATATCTATTACGATTTATACGCTTTATTTATCCAACATTATAAGCCTATACCTAATAATAAGCCAACACATGTCCAATGCATCTCACAATTGTCCTATTATGCCCTAACAAATGTATTCCCCAACCCCTACCCTTATAGAAAGGTCAGTCACTGTCTACATAGGGTCATGTTTTACCTTTCTAGAACAACCGTTGGAGAAAGAAAGGACTGTCAGTAGTCCCTTTGAAGTTTGCGCTTGCATGGGAAGGAGCACACTACAACTGCCTTGTGGACATCTATATGGGTGATGGCAGTGTCGTCATTGATCATGGCGGCATCGAGTGTGGTCAGGGTGTCAACACTAAGGTAGGGAGACGTGGGGTGTGGTCAGGGTGTCAACACTAAGGTAGGGAGACATCGAGTGTGGTCAGGGTATCAACACTAAGGTAGGGAGACGTGGAGTGTGGTCAGGGTATCAACACTAAGGTAGGGAGACGTGGAGTGTGGTCAGGGTATCAACACTAAGGTAGGGAGATGTGGAGTGTGGTCAGGGTGTCAACACTAAGGTAGGGAGACGTGGAGTGTGGTCAGGGTATCAACACTAAGGTAGGGAGACATCGAGTGTGGTCAGGGTATCAACACTAAGGTAGGGAGACGTGGAGTGTGGTCAGGGTATCAACACTAAGGTAGGGAGATGTGGAGTGTGGTCAGGGTGTCAACACTAAGGTAGGGAGACGTGGAGTGTGGTCAGGGTATCAACACTAAGGTAGGGAGACGTGGAGTGTGGTCAGGGTATCAACACTAAGGTAGGGAGACGTGGAGTGTGGTCAGGGTATCAACACTAAGGTAGGGAGACATCGAGTGTGGTCAGAGTGTCAACACTAAGGTAGGGAGACGTGGAGTGTGGTCAGGGTATCAACACTAAGGTAGGGAGACATGGAGTGTGGTCAGGGTATCAACACTAAGGTAGGGAGACGTGGGGTGTGGTCAGGGTGTCAACACTAGGGTAGGGAGACGTGGAGTGTGGTCAGGGTATCAACACTAAGGTAGGGAGACGTGGAGTGTGGTCAGGGTATCAACACTAAGGTAGGGAGACGTAGAGTGTGGTCAGGGTATCAACACTAGGGTAGGGAGACGTGGAGTGTGGTCAGGGTGTCAACACTAAGGTAGTTAGACGTGGGGTGTGGTCAGGGTGTCAACACTAAGGTAGGGAGACGTGGGGTGTAGTCAGGGTATCAACACTAAGGCAGGGAGACGTGGAGTGTGGTCAGGGTATCAACACTAAGGTAGGGAGACGTGGGGTGTGGTCAGGGTATCAACACTAAGGTAGGGAGACGTGGAGTGTGGTCAGGGTATCAACACTAAGGTAGGGAGACGTGGAGTGTGGTCAGGGTATCAACACTAAGGTAGGGAGACGTGGAGTGTGGTCAGGGTGTCAACACTAAGGTAGGGAGACGTGGGGTGTGCTCAGGGTGTCAACACTAAGGTAGGGAGACGTTGAGTGTGGTCAGGGTATCAACACTAAGGTAGGGAGACGTGGAGTGTGGTCAGGGTATCAACACTAAGGTAGGGAGACGTGGAGTGTGGTCAGGGTATCAACACTAAGGTAGGGAGACGTGGGGTGTGGTCAGGGTATCAACACTAAGGTAGGGAGACGTGGGGTGTGGTCAGGGTATCAACACTAAGGTAGGGAGACGTGGGGTGTGGTCAGGGTATCAACACTAAGGTAGGGAGACGTGGGGTGTGGTCAGGGTATCAACACTAAGGTAGGGAGACGTGTAGTGTGGTCAGGGTATCAACACTAAGGTAGGGAGACGTGGAGTGTGGTCAGGGTATCAACACTAAGGTAGGGAGACGTGGAGTGTGGTCAGGGTATCAACACTAAGGTAGGGAGACGTGGAGTGTGGTCAGGGTATCAACACTAAGGTAGGGAGACGTGGAGTGTGGTCAGGGTATCAACACTAAGGTAGGGAGACGTGGAGTGAGGTCAGGGTGTCAACACTAAGGTAGGGAGACGTGGAGTATGGTCAGGGTATCAACACTAAGGTAGGGAGACGTTGAGTATGGTCAGGGTATCAACACTAAGGTAGGGAGACGTGGGGTGTGGTCAGGGTATCAACACTAAGGTAGGGAGACGTGGAGTATGGTCAGGGTATCAACACTAAGGTAGGGAGACGTTGAGTGTGGTCAGGGTATCAACACTAAGGTAGGGAGACGTGGGGTGTGGTCAGGGTGTCAACACTAAGGTAGGGAGACGTGGAGTATGGTCAGGGTATCAACACTAAGGTAGGGAGACGTGGGGTGTGGTCAGGGTATCAACACTAAGGTAGGGAGACGTGGAGTGTGGTCAGGGTATCAACACTAAGGTAGGGAGACGTGGAGTGTGGTCAGGGTATCAACACTAAGGTAGGGAGACGTGTAGTGTGGTCAGGGTGTCAACACTAAGGTAGGGAGACGTGGGGTGTGGTCAGGGTATCAACACTAAGGTAGGGAGACGTGGGGTGTGGTCAGGGTATCAACACTAAGGTAGGGAGACGTGGAGTGTGGTCAGGGTATCAACACTAAGGTAGGGAGACGTGGAGTGTGGTCAGGGTGTCAACACTAAGGTAGGGAGACGTGGGGTGTGGTCAGGGTATCAACACTAAGGTAGGGAGACGTGGAGTGTGGTCAGGGTATCAACACTAAGGTAGGGAGACGTGGAGTGTGGTCAGGGTATCAACACTAAGGTAGGGAGAAGTGGGGTGTGGTCAGGGTATCAACACTAAGGTAGGGAGACGTGGAGTGTGGTCAGGGTATCAACACTAAGGTAGGGAGACGTGGGGTGTGGTCAGGGTATCAACACTAAGGTAGGGAGACGTGGGGTGTGGTCAGGGTATCAACACTAAGGTAGGGAGACTTGGAGTGTGGTCAGGGTATCAACACTAAGGTAGGGAGACGTGGGGTATGGTCAGGGTGTCAACACTAAGGTAGGGAGAGGTGGCGTGTGGTCAGGATACTTTCATAGAGAGATGCTCAGCTTAAGGCCTAAAGTGAGGCATTGTCAAGGGAAACATAAGGAAGAAGAAAGTTGTTAAAAAAGAGGACTTATTATAAGATTCCAAATTCAGTTGCTTCTTACAATAATGCAATTGGAGCAGCAGGTACCACTCTTGTGTCCTACATGCAGGGCCAACTATTTATCAACTTGTTGAGACGTATGACTAAGCTTGAAGAGAAATACTATTTATCAAGTTGTTGAGAGGTATGACTAAGCTTGAAGAGAAATACTATTCATCAACTTGTTGAGATGTATGACTAAGCTTGAAGAGAAATACTATTTATCAAGTTGTTGAGAGGTATGACTAAGCTTGAAGAGAAATACTATTCATCAACTTGTTGATACATATGACTAAGCTTGAAGAGAAGTACTATTCATCAACTTGTTTAGAGGTCTAACTAAGCTTGAAGAGAAATAATATTTATTAACTTGTTTTCTATTTGTAGACAATCCAAGTCTGTGCCTACAAGCTGGGGATCCCTGTAGATATGATTAGAGTGGTAGCCAATAACACTGTCGTCAACGCCAACAGTATCACCACTGGGGGCAGCATCACCTCTGAAATCTGCTGTCTGGTAAACAACCAATAGAAACGATCTGTGTGTATCAGTTGTCAGTGTCATGTGACTAGAGACAGGTGTTATGTATGAGATACTGTGTCTGTGTGTGTCAGTGTCATGTGACTAGAGACAGGTGTTATGTATGAGATACTGTGTCTATGTGTGTCAGTGTCATGTGACTAGAGACAGGTGTTATGTATGAGATACTGTGTCTGTGTGTGTCAGTGTCATGTGACTAGAGACAGGTGTTATGTATGAGATACTGTGTCTGTGTGTGTCAGTGTCATGTGACTAGAGACAGGTGATATGTATGAGATACTGTATCTGTGTCAGTTGTCAGTGTCATGTGACTAGAGACAGGTGTTATGTATGAGATATTGTGTCTGTGTGTGTGTCATGTGACTAGAGACAGGTGTTATGTATGAGATACTGTGTCTGTGTGTGTGTCATGTGACTAGAGACAGGTGTTATGTATGAGATACTGTGTCTGTGTGTGTCAGTGTCATGTGACTAGAGACAGGTGTTATGTATGAGATACTGTGTCTGTGTGTGTCAGTGTCATGTGACCAGAGACAGGTGTTATATATGAGGTACTGTGTCTGTGTCTGTAGTCGGTGTCATGTGACAGAGTCATGTGTTATATATAAAGAGATGTAGTGACTATGACAATTGAGGTACTGTATCTGGGGGGTCAAATTGTACAAATGTGATTATTTTTGTACGAAAGCTTCTCTAATTTAATGTAGGTATACTATATGTTGTATCATGGTTTTAAATTTAATCTTATTTGCAGTATGTAGTCATGTAAGATATAAGTAGGTGACATTACTATATCAAAGAATTGTGCCTGATGTACAAACTGAATATGCTGTCATTGTTTTATTAGGGGATTATCAAATGTTGTGACAAACTGCTGGCCAGAATCGCACCTGTTAGAGCCAAAATGTCAAACCCAAAGTGGAAAGATTTGATTAAACAGTGTGGGCTTGATGGTATTGACCTCACCGCCAGATACCAGTAAGTCACATCAAAACCAGATACCTGTAAAAACTAGATACTGTACCAGTTAGTCACATTACAACTAGATAGTGTAACAGTTAGTCACATCACAACTAGATACTAGTTAGTCACATCACAACTAGATACTGTACCAGTTAGTCACATCACAACTAGATACCGTACCAGTTAGTCACATCACAACTAGATATTGTACCAGTTAGTCACATCACAACTAGATAGTGTACCAGTTAGTCCCATCACAACTAGATACTGTACCAGTTAGTCACATTACAACTAGATACAAGTTAGTCACATCACAACTAGATACTGTACCAGTTAGTCACATCACAACTAGATACTAGTTAGTCACATCACAACTAGATACTGTACCAGTTAGTCACATCACAACTAGATACTGTACCAGTTAGTCCCATCACAACTAGATAATGTACCAGTTAGTCCCATCACAACTAGATAATGTACCAGTTAGTCACATCACAACTAGATACTGTACCAGTTAGTCACATCACAACTAGATACTGTACCAGTTAGTCCCATCACAACTAGATACTGTACCAGTTAGTCACATCACAACTAGATACCATACCAGTTAGTCACATTACAACTAGATACAAGTTAGTCCCATCACAACTAGATAATGTAACAGTTAGTCCCATCACAACTAGATACTGTACCAGTTATTCCCATCACAACTAGATAATGTACCAGTTAGTCACATCACAACTAGATAATGTACCAGTTAGTCACAACACAACTAGATACTGTACCAGTTAGTCACAACACAACTAGATACTGTATCAGTTAGTCACATCACAACTAGATACTGTACCAGTTAGTCACATCACAACTAGATACTGTACCAGTTAGTCACATCACAACTAGATACTGTACCAGTTAGTCCCATCACAACTAGATACTGTACCAGTTAGTCACATCACAAGTAGATACTGTACCAGTTAGTCACATCACAGCTAGATACTGTACCAGTTAGTCACATCACAACTAGATACTGTACCAGTTAGTCACATCACAACTAGATAATGTACCAGTTAGTCACATCACAACAAGATACTGTACCAGGTAGTCACATCACAACTAGATACTAGTTAGTCACGTCAAAACCAGATACCTGTAAAAACTAGATACTGTACCAGTTAGTCACATTACAACTAGATAGTGTAACAGTTAGTCACATCACAACTAAATAGTGTACCAGTAAGTCACATCACAACTAGATATTAGTTAGTCACATCACAACTGGATACCAGTTAGTCACATCACAACTAGATACTGTACAGTTAGTCACATCACAACTAGATACTGTACCAGTTAGTCCCATCACAGCTAGATACTGTACCAGTTAGTCCCATCACAACTAGATACTGTACCAGTTAGTCCCATCACAGCTAGATACTGTACCAGTTAGTCCCATCACAACTAGATACCATACCAGTTAGTCACATTACAACTAGATACAAGTTAGTCACATCACAGCTAGATACTGTACCAGTTAGTCACATCACAGTTAGATACTAGTCAGTTTAACTCATCAATGTCCTGAAACAGTAGTTCACTAAACTTTGTTGGCAAACTGTTTGTTAGAAAAAAATAGAGAACAGACTTGTATTCCTGGAAATATATCTTGATGAACTTAACTTTTTAGGACATCACCAACAGTGCCCAAAGGTGATGTTATAAACTACTTCAGTTATGGAGTGACCTGCTCTGAGGTGGAGCTGGACATTTTGACTGGACAGTACCAGATATCACGGGTGGACCTGCTTTATGACTGTGGAGAAAGGTATGGCTGACCAGTAGCCTTGCTTTGTAATACCTGTTAGGCCATTGTTACTAAAATTATGTGGATGATAGTGATAGGAAATTAATTAATTTAGATGATAGTCTAAAGGTCTAAAATGGTAAGATCATCCTTTATCTGTACACTGTCATTTGTCCTTCTGCCCATCTATAGCTAATCCTTGTTATTGCTATTTCTTGAGAAGTATGAAAAGGATCTTTTTCAAAGTTCATATTTAGGTTCCTCATAGTCCCCTGTAATGTGTTGTGTTTGTTGAATGTTTTGACTGATGGAATCACATAGCTGACAGGCAGCCATTTTGAATTTTGACAGATGAAATTCTCTGTCTACATTTCTCATAAACTTTGTTATGGTTCTTTCCAAAATTTCGTATCTACAGCTACATTCTGCATCCAATTGGTTCTAAGTTGGGCATGATAAATTTTTGAATTCATTGAAACACAAAAATTTAAATTGAATTAGGACAAAAACAACAGAAAATTTCAAAATATAGAACCAATTTAATCATAAAATGATGGGTGCCAAGCAACTTCGAAGTTGGGTGCAAAGAACCCCCAAAGATCTTTTGTCTTTATCCCTTAGGAGCATCAGAACAAACGCAGAATGTAGCTGCAGATATTGCCATACACTTAAAGTGAGTTGTTTTAATCTACAGTATAATAAAATGTCAAAGATAACATTGATATGTCTTTTGATAATCTCATTTGTTTGTTTTTGTAGCCTGAACCCTGAGATAGACATAGGACAAGTGGAAGGGGCCTTTGTGATGGGACTGGGGTACTGGCTTACAGAGGAGCTGAAGAATGACCCTGCAACAGGAGCCCTCCTCACCAACAGTACTTGGGTAAAGAACCCTGTAGATAATACCCTGTCCTAACCCTGTAGATAATACCCAGTCCTAACCCTGTAGATAATACCCTGTCCTAACCCTGTAGATAATACCCTGTCCTAACCCTGTAGATAATACCCTGTCCTAACCCTGAAGATGATACACAACTTCTGTCCTAATTCTTTGGATAATACCAAACCTCTGTCCTAATCCTGTAGATAATATCAAACCTTCATCCTAATCCTGTAGATAATACCCTGTCCTAACCCTGTAGATAATACCCTGTCCTAACCCTGTAGATAATACCCTGTCCTAACCCTGTAGATAATACCCTGTCCTAACCCTGTAGATAATACCCTGTCCTAAGCCTGAATATAATACCCTGTCCTAAGCCTGAAGATAATACCCTGTCCTAACCCTATAGAAAATACCCTGTCCTAACCCTGTAGATAATACCCTGTCCTAACCCTGTAGATAATACCCTGTCCTAAGCCTGAAGATAATACAAAACATCCGTCCTAATCCTGTAGATAATACCAAACCTCTGTCCTAATCCTGTAGATGATACCCTGTCCTAAGCCTGAAGATAATACCCTGTCCTAACCCTATAGAAAATACCCTGTCCTAACCCTGTAGATAATACCCTGTCCTAACCCTGTAGATAATACCCTGTCCTAACCCTGTAGATAATACCCTGTCCTAACCCTGTAGATAATACCCTGTCCTAACCCTGTAGATAATACCCTGTCCTAAGCCTGAAGATAATACCCTGTCCTAACCCTAGAGAAAATACCCTGTCCTAACCCTGTAGATAATACCCTGTCCTAACCCTGTAGATAATACCCTGTCCTAAGCCTGAAGATAATACAAAACATCCGTCCTAATCCTGTAGATAATACCAAACCTCTGTCCTAATCCTTTAGATAATACCAAACCTGTCCTAATCCTGTAGATAATACCAAACATCTGTCCTAATCCTGTAGATAATACCAAACATCTGTCCTAATTCTGTAGATAATATCAAACCTCCGTCCTAATCCTGTAGACAATATCAAACCTCTGTCCTAACCTTGAAGGTAATACCAAACCTGTCCTAATCCTGTAGATAATACCAAACCTTCGTCCTAATCCTGTAGATAATACCAAACATCTGTCCTAATCCTGTAGATAATATCAAACCTCTGTCCTAATCCTGTAGATAATATCAAACCTTTGTCCTAATCCTGTAGATAATACCAAACCTCCGTCCTAATCCTGTAGATAATACCAAACATCTGTCCTAATCCTATAGATAATACAAAACCTTTGTCCTAATCCTGTCAATACCAAACCTCTGTCCTAATTCTGTAGATAATATCAAACCTCCGTCCTAATCCTGTAGACAATATCAAACCTCTGTCCTAACCTTGAAGGTAATACCAAATCTCCATCCTAATCCTGTAGATAATACCAAACCTCCGTCCTAATCATGTAGATAATACCAAACCTCCGTCCTAATCCTGTAGATAATACCAAACCTCCGCCCTAATCCTGTAGATAATATCAAACCTCTGTCCTAACCTTGAAGGTAATACCAAATCTCCATCCTAATCCTGTAGATAATACCAAACCTCTATCCTAATCCTGTAGATAATACCAAACCTGTCCTAATCCTGTAGATAATAGCAAACCCCCGTCCTAATCCTGTAGATAATATCAAATCCCCGTCCTAATCCTGTAGATAATACCAAACCCCCGTCCTAATCCTGTAGATAATACCAAACCTCCGTCCTAATCCTGTAGATAATACCAAACCTGTCCTAATCCTATAGATAATACCAAACATCTGTCCTAATCCTGTAGATAATATCAAACCTCTGTCCTAATCCTGTAGATAATATCAAACCTTTGTCCTAATCCTGTAGATAATACCAAACCCCCGTCCTAATCCTGTTGATAATACCAGATTTAGATAATACCAAACATCTGTCCTAATCCTTTAGATAATACCAAACCTGTCCTAATCCTGTAGATAATACCAAACATCTGTCCTAATCCTGTAGATAATATCAAACCTCTGTCCTAATCCTGTCAATACCAAACCTCTGTCCTAATCCTGTCAATACCAAACCTCTGTCCTAATTCTGTAGATAATACCAAACCTCTGTCCTAATTCTATAGATAATACCAAACCTCTGTCCTAATCCTGAAGATAATACCAAACCTCCGTCCTAATCCTGTAGATAATATCAAACCTCTGTCCTAATTCTGCAGTGATATCAAACCTCTGTCCTTATCCAAAGCCTACACCTTTACCCAAAATCCAAACCTCAATAGTTATGACACTAAAGTCAAGGTCACTTACTATTTCGTGGTCATTGCATAGAGAGCTTTCTTTTTGGATTGATTGTACAGTAATTCACAAGTTATAGCAATCAAATTATTCTCTTATCAAAGCATAAAAAGGAAAAATATCAGTCCACTTCCCAAGTATAGTATTAAAGTTGGGGATGGGCTCATTTGTGAACCATTTTTTAGCTTACTATTTTTGAATTTGACAAATCATTATTCTGAAAAAAATGAAGGGGGCAGTATTTGGAGATAAATATGGTATACATGTATATATCAAACTGGACGAAATAATTGGTATCAGTATAAAACATGAGTCGTTGGTTGATGTGGTGATATTTCTCAATGACCAAATCTGGAGTCCATTCAGTATAACTTTGGTCTTAGTTGCAACAGCATCTGTTGCAGAATTAATAAACGTTTTCTGTTTCAGGAGTACAAACCTCCCCTTTGCAAGGATATCCCAATAGACTTCAGGGTACACTTACTGAAGAACGCTCCTAACCCAGTAGGGATTCTCAGGTCAAAAGGTTTGTTTTATACCATTAGATTCTTCCATCCATAACAGTTTCTTTAGTAAATTAGCATAGTTGATTATAAAAAAAAACACTTATTAAATATTATTTAAGGTGAAGGATTTATATTTTTTTTCCCCCAGCGAGCGGCGAGCCTCCGCTCTGTATGAGCTGTTCAGCCCTGTTTGCCCTCAGGCATGCAGCAGAAGCTGCAAGAGCAGAAATTGGACAGAATACATTCTTCCCACTCTGTAAGTCTCCTCTAAATATTTTACTACTGTCAGAACCTCTGATGACTTACTTAACCTTTCGGATTAGTGCTGAAAATATTTAATGACTCTTTTTGAGTGTTGTGAAGGTTACGACAAAAAAAATGTCTTAGTTTGTAGATTAAAACAGGAAGTTTCCCTGCTTCTTAACTACCTAGTGTCCTTGAGGCGAGCTAGAACAGATAATTTTCCAAATCGTTAACAAGTCCCCGAGTCACAAAATCTCCAGAAATCTGAAACAGAAAGTTTTCTGTGAATTTATGTAACATACTTTCAACCTCCTCAAAACTCATGACAGAGAATTTTCAGTAAGAATATAAGTTCAGTTTGAATTTTTTTTTTTTTTTTTTTCAGCTGCACCAGCAACAGTTGAGAAAATCAATACAGCATGTCTTCTGAAGCCTGACCAGATGATTCTGACGGCTTAATTGGCAAAACTTTTACCCAGCTGTGTAACTTCACTAAATGGACAGTCTTGGCCACAGCGACACAGAAAGGAACAATTCCTAGATACTTTTTTATTAGAAAGTTACAAGAATGTTGTGTGTTGTAATATGAAGCAATGATTTTAATTTGGTGAAAATTGAAGAACCTGGTGAAGAATTGTGTATGGAAGACTGAATACCTACTTGTGAAGAAAATGACGCAGAGAAAGACTACGAAAGGAAAATATAATTAAACGGACCTAACTATATACACATATACTTCTCTTTGAGATTGACTGAGATGTGATGTATTGTTAATTAATTTAGTAAGGTTGTAAGTGTTACCCGAGATTGACTGAGATATGATGTATTGTTAATTAATTTAGTAAGGTCGTAAGTGTTACCCGATATTTACTGCAATGTGATGTATTGTTAATTATTTAAGTTTGTAAGGGTTACCCCACACTGTTCGTGGTAGAAAATAATATTGTCTATATAACATTTTTGAGCTTTGTATCTAATAGGACCATGAGAATTACTGTAAATGTACTTTTAATTATTTGGTTCACTCATATTTAGCATATTCCCAATTTTATCACTTTAGTGCAATGATGAACTGGCACGCCAAAATTATTTTATATAGAAATAGTTCAGAGAAAGTGCAAAAAGTGCAATCATAATTTAGCAGAATACTTCCAGCGTGAAAAGCATTAAAATAAGATGACCACTAGAATATGTATGCTTACAGTAACACGGTGTGAACACAGCGGTGTCATTACCAGGAAATATGCAACTGTACATATATGTAATAAACAAAATTGATGCATAGATGCTCTGTAATTAGGGTGAAACTGCTGTATGATGTAGTTTTATATTGATTATACTTCATCTGTTAATTAATCTGTAATTATCAGCCTACCCATCCATCTGTTTATTTGGTTGTCTGTCCATTCTTCACGCAGATTTAATTGTTTGTCCATTCTCCCTGTAGATTTTGTCCTGTCTTTTCATAGCTGTCATTTTTTTCCTCTAATATAACGGTTGACACTTTAGGCTGTTTAATTCAATCATTAAGTATTTTAATTAATCTCTTTTTTCTGATATGCCTGTGACTTTATTGTCTTATTGCTAGTCTATCTGTCTTCCTCTCAATCCAGAAATCACGACTTGTAATCTACTATTAGTTTATATAGTTTATATTAGTCCCACAAACTAGTCAAATAGATCACAACCAAGAAGAAAGAACCCTTCAACATTTCGTGTTGTACAGTGTTGCCACCTGACATTTTTCGCCTCCAGGTATATATATATTAGTTACAAAAAACCTAAAATGACTTACATGTATTGATCAAAGTATTTTTTGGTTCTTTTTGTAATTTTACATTCCAACCAAAAAGTGGCAGAAATGAAAGGAATTTGTATTTTAAGCAGACATCAATACTGGCACTTACCTGTTATTGCAGCACTTCTATCTGTACAGTGTTTGTAAGTAACTGCTGGTTACAACCTGTCTCCAGGGACTTGTTATTGAGAATTTAGAAGTCTTGAAATTTAATGTGATCACATACAGTTTTTACCTCCCTGTTCTACAGCAGTTTCATATTTAATCTACTGTTAAACTTTCTCATGTGAAAATTTACATCTGATGAATTAAAACTGTTGCACAGTTGAAGAATTAAAACTACTGCACAGTATGAACAAATGTATATGAATATTATATCATGTGTAAAATCAGGTCTACAATGTATAAATAATGAGTTTGACATGTTGTTGGATATACTAAAACATAGAGACATATTTTGAGGTAGACGTACTAGTCCTATAATTATTTCTCTGGTCTCTATTGTGTAATAAATGTATTCACAATTCACAGCTGACCTCATGTCCCCAGTTGGAAACTTGTCATTTTAATACAAAATTCCTCCATGTTGTGGGGTTTTGCAAAAGTTAGCTCCCTTTATGAAGATTTCATTTACCATGGATGTTATTTACCATTGATGTTAATTTGAATGGCCCAACATATTTGTTGCTTAGAAAATTTATAGAAAAAACGTGAAAATGTCTTTATAATTAGCTGCTCTCTGAAAATTTACTAGACTTTTAAGTTTCATCTTTTTCATGGAGGAAATCTGTATGTATATAAATATCTAAAAGTACAAAAAAGTGCTTGACAGAATAATGTTGTGACCTTCAAATAAACGTAGAAATCTGTCTATTATTTGATAAAATTTATTTTGACTGTGTAAAAGCAAATTTATAAATTCATTCCTGGCATATGAAATTCTGTTGTACAATTGTGAGTCATGCTCACAATGGCGAGACTTATTCAGAATAATTAATCATATAGTACATGTATATGCTTATATCATTAATTAATCCTGGTATGTTTTGTTACTTTATTACATGGTAATATTTTATCTGTCCGGTGGTGTTAGTAGTTTAATAGTTTAAGTTAATATTTAAATGAATCCTTATTTTACAGAAGAAACACCAACTTTCCGTAATGGATTGGTGCTGTTGAAAATACTGGTTTGTTTAGTGTTAAATATTGCATTCAAACATTTATAAATCACTGCTACTGATGTTTGTTTGTGTTTATCAATGTGTTCAAACATGATGTTTGAATGTTAATTTTTGTGTTCAAACATCTTCGAAATTACTGATAGTGATGTTTGTTGTGTTAATTGTTGTGTTAATTGTTGTGTCCAAACATCTACAAATTACTGATAGTGATGTTTGTAAGTGTAAATTGTTGTGTCCAAACATCTACAAATTAATGATAGTGATGTTTGTAAGGTTTAATTATTGTTTTTAAATATCTTTAAATTTTGACATTTACAAATTATGACTTTAAATTGTATTCTTTTGAATTTATTTTGGTGGTATATACATTATTAAACAGAAAGAATTATATATCCTAGTCATTGTTATTATCAAGTCTAAACTAGAGCTATAGATATTTGTTTATTGTTATATTATAGTTGATTTATACTTATTATACTGTTGAAATATTTGCTATCCAGGTGAATTATACGAGTAGTCATGAATAAATTGAAGATGATTATACATTAAGTTTTGTGAAGTCCTTTGTTTTTTAAGGTAGTTGTCCAGTCCTCCAAAAAGTTTTTTTTTTTTTAGGAATTTCGCAGTTCCCGAGCAACAGAGGTTTGAATTAAATTATTTTATTAATGCTGTAAAAATAATAAAATGTTCCTTTGAAAGTCGTGAAAGTTGTAAGTGTGCAAACAGCTTAACAGTATTAAAAAGTGTATTTAAATCCCTAATATTCACATCAAAACAAGAGCTAGAAAATACAGTAATGCTGAAAATCACATTTCAAGGGAACCTGTCTTGTTAGCACAGACAAAGCAGTCTTGCATGTTAATTAGCTACTGACAAAGTAGTCTTGGTTGTGAATTAGCTACTGACAAAACAGTCTTGGTTGTTAATTAGCTACTGACAAAACAGTCTTGGTTGTGAATTAGCTACTGACAAAACAGTCTTGGTTGTGAATTAGCTACTGACAAAACAGTCTTGGTTGTGAATTAGCTACTGACAAAACAGTCTTGGTTGTTGATTAGCTACTGACAAAACAGTCTTGGTTGTGAATTAGCTACTGACAAAACAGTCTTGGTTGTGAATTAGCTACTGACAAAACAGTCTTGGTTGTTAATTAGCTACTGACAAAACAGTCTTGGTTGTTAATTAGCTACAGACAAAACAGTCTTGGTTGTTAATTAGCTACAGACAAAACAGTCTTGGTTGTTAATTAGCTACAGACAAAACAGTCATGGTTGTGAATTAGCTACTGACAAAACAGTCTTGGTTGTGAATTAGCTACTGACAAAACAGTCTTGGTTGTTAATTAGCTACAGACAAACAGTCTTGGTTGTTAATTAGCTACAGACAAAACAGTCTTGGTTGTTAATTAGCTACAGACAAAACAGTCATGGTTGTGAATTAGCTACTGACAAAACAGTCTTGGTTGTGAATTAGCTACTGACAAAACAGTCTTGGTTGTTAATTAGCTACAGACAAAACAGTCTTGGTTGTTAATTAGCTACAGACAAAACAGTCTTGGTTGTTAATTAGCTACAGACAAAACAGTCTTGGTTGTTAATTAGCTACAGACAAAACAGTCATGGTTGTGAATTAGCTACTGACAAAACAGTCTTGGTTTGTGAATTAGCTACTGACAAACAGTCTTGGTTGTGAATTAGCTACTGACAAAACAGTCTTGGTTGTTAATTAGCTACTGACAAAACAGTCTTGGTTGTTAATTAGCTACAGACAAAACAGTCTTGGTTGTTAATTAGCTACTGACAAAACAGTCTTGGTTGTTAATTAGTACTGACAAAACAGTCTTGGTTGTTAATTAGCTACTGACAAAACAGTCTTGGTTGTTAATTAGTACTGACAAAACAGTCTTGGTTGTTAATTAGCTACTGACAAAACAGTCTTGGTTGTTAATTAGTACTGACAAAACAGTCTTGGTTGTTAATTAGCTACAGACAAAACAGTCTTGGTTGTTGATTAGCTACTGACAAAACAGTCTTGGTTGTTAATTAGCTACTGACAAAACAGTCTTGGTTGTTAATTAGCTACTGACAAAACAGTCTTGGTTGTTAATTAGCTACAGACAAAACAGTCTTGGTTGTTAATTAGCTACCGACAAAACAGTCTTGGTTGTTAATTAGCTACTGACAAATCAGTCTTGGTTGTTAATTAGCTACTGACGAAACAATCTTGGTTATTAATTAGCTACTGACAAAACAGTCTTGGTTGTTAATTAGCTACTGACAAAGCAGTCTTGGTTGTTTTTAAACTTAAGACAAAGAAAAGACAAGTCGTAAAAATAGAAATCAATTACAAATCTTTATCTTGTCAAATTAATAATTATGCATAATGATACAGAAAATGAATTATCTTAATTTTCTAGTCACTGTATAAGCAAGCTAAATATTAGCAGCCATACATTCTGCTGTATATCGGTGTTAAATGGAGACATACATCTTTAATCTAGACACTGACAAATTGCTGCACTTAATTACTCTTCACATACACGATGTAAACAAAAAGTGACTTCAGATTGAATTTCAACTTTGCACCAATTAACTTCAATCTTTAATATAATACTTAAAATCTGTAAATGGAACAGTGACAATATTTATCTGTGTGAGAATTAAGACCTACCATCTGATGTAAGGACTAATGATCAACACAATAATATACAGTATTAAAGTAATCCATTCCAAAATGTTTATATGTACAAGTATAAAATACTGTCAATAAAAATATCTCAATTTAGGGGGGGGGGGGGGGGGGGGGGGGGGGGGTGGGAAACCCATTCAGTACATTTAGTTCTGGTGAATCACAATGCACATCTCCTCGTCAATACCCAGTTTTGATCATGGACCAATGGATTTTAGGCATCATGACTGCATCATCTGATACATGTACATCAAAATAATCTTTTATAGTATGAAAAATATAGCTATCACATATTTTCTTAATTAAAATTGGCATATAGACCTCTGTCAATAAATCAACTGACCACTCAATAAATGACCATCTGACAAGCTGACTGTCTACCAAATTGACCTTAACAGATATAAAAAAAACTGAGGAGACGACTCCTACAAAATGTCACATCGTACATGTGTAGAGGAACTGGACTAGGCCAAACACTAGTAACCAGGATGTTTTAGCTCAGATGTTTAGTGTCTGTTTAGAGGCCAGAGGTTACAGGTTAAAGTCACGGACTGGATGCATTTTCCCTCCCAATGTTACTTTTGATGCCCAAATGAAATACCCAAGGAGGAGGTCATCGAGATGGAAGACTGTTGGGAGGAGTATATAGAGGGAAGGACTAGGCTAAATGCCAGTGGTTTGGTTTGGTTTATTTCATTTAACGTCATATTAATTGTCAGGGTCATTTAAGGACATGCCTGGTTTTGGAGGTGGAGGAAAACAGGAGTACCAAGTATCAAACCTTTGTCCTAATCCTGTAGATAAAACCAAACGTCTGTCCTAATCCTGTAGATGATACCAAACCTCTGTCCTAATCCTGTAGATAATATCAAACCATCGTCCTAATCCTGTAGATGATATCAAACCTTCGTCCTAATCCTGTAGATAATATCAATCCTCCATCCTTATCCTGTAGATAATATCAAACCTTCGTCCTAATCCCGTAGATAATATCAAACCTTCGTCCTAATCCCGTAGATAATATCAAACCTTCGTCCTAATCCCGTAGATAATATCAAACCTTCGTCCTAATACTGTAGATAATATCAAACCTGTCCTAATTCTGTAGATAAAACCAAACGTCTGTCCTAATCCTGTAGATGATACCAAACCACTGTCCTAATTCTGTAGATAATACCAAACATCTGTCCTAATCCTGTAGATGATACCAAACCAGTCCTAATCCTGTAGATAATATCAAACCTGTCCTAATTCTGTAGATAATACCAAACATCTGTCCTAATCCTGTAGATACTACCAAACCAGTCCTAATCCTGTAGATGATATCAAACCTTCGTCCTAATCCTGTAGATAATATCAATCCTCCATCCTAATCCTGTAGATAATATCAAACCTTCGTCCTAATCCTGTAGATAATATCAATCCTCCATCCTAATCCTGTAGATAATATCAAACATCTGTCCTAATCCTGTAGATAAAACCAAACGTCTGTCCTAATCCTGTAGATGATACCAAACCTCTGTCCTAATCCTGTAGATAATATCAAACCTTCGTCCTAATCCTGTAGATGATATCAAACCTTCTTCCTAATCCTGTAGATAATATCAATCCTCCATCCTAATCCTGTAGATAATATCAAACCTCCGTCCTAATCCTGTAGATAATATCAAACCTCCGTCCTATTCCTGTAGATAATATCAAACCTCCGTCCTAATCCTGTAGATAATATCAAACCTCCATCCTATTCCTGTAGATAATACCAAACCTCCATCCTAATCCTGTAGATATAACCAAACCTCCGTCCTTATCCTGTGGATAATATCAAACCTTCCTCCTAATCCTGTAGATAATATCAAAGGTCTGTCCTAATCCTGTAGATATCAAACCTCTGTCCTAATCCTGTAGATAATACCAAACCTCTGTCCTAATCCTGTAGATAATATCAAACGTCTGTCCTAATCCTGTAGATATCAAACCTTCCTCCTAATCCTGTAGATAAAACCAAACCTCTGTCCTAATCCTGTAGATATCAAACCTCTGTCCTAATCCTGTCGATAATACCAAATCTCTGTCTTAATCCTGTAGATGATACCTAACCTCCGTCCTAATCTTGTAGATAATACCAAACCACTGTCCTAATCTTGTAGATAATACCAAATCTCTGTCCTAACCTTGAAGGTAATACCAAATCTCCATCCTAATCCTGTAGATAATACCAAACCTCTATCCTAATCCTGTCGATAATACCAAACTTCTGTCGTAATCCTGTAGATGATACCTAACCTCCGTCCTAATCTTGTAGATAATACCAAATCTCTGTCCTAATCTTGTAGATAATATCAAACCTCTGTCCTTATCCTGTAGATAAAACCAAACCTCTGTCGTAATCCTGTAGATGATACCTAACCTCCGTCCTAATCCTGTAGATAATACCAAACCTTCATCCTAATCCTGTAGATAAAACCAAACCTCTGTCCTAATCCTGTAGATATCAAACCTCTGTCCTAATCCTGTCGATAATACCAAATCTCTGTCCTAATCCTGTAGATAATATCAAACCTCTGTCCTAATCCTGTAGATAATATCAAATCTGTCCTAATCCTGTAGATGATACCTAACCTCCGTCCTAATCTTGTAGATAATACCAAACCTCTGTCCTAATCTTGTAGATAATACCAAATCTCTGTCCTAATCGTGTAGATAATATCAAACCTCTGTCCTAATCCTGTTGATAATACCAAACCTCTGTCGTAATCCTGTAGATGATACCAAACCTCTGTCCTAATCTTGTAGATAATATCAAACCTCTCTCCTTATCCTGCAGATAAAACCAAACCTCTGTCGTAATCCTGTAGATGATACCAAACCTTCATCCTAATCCTGTAGATAATATCAAACCTCCATCCTAATCCTGTAGATGACACCATACCTGTCCTAATCCTGTAGATAATATCAAACCTCTGTCCTTATCCTGTAGATAATATCAAACCTCTGTCCTTATCCTGTAGATAATATCAAATCTTCGTCCTAATCCTGTAGATAATACCAAATCTCTGTCCTAATCCTGTAGATAATATCACACCTCTGTCCTAATCCTGTAGATAATACCAAACCTCTGTCCTAATCCTGTAGATAATATCAAACCTCTGTCCTAATCCTGTCGATAATACCAAATCTCTGTCCTAATCCTGTAGATGATACCTAACCTCCGTCCTAATCCTGTAGATAATATCAAACATCTGTCCTAATCCTGTAGATAATACCTAACCTTCATCCTCATCCTGTAGATAATACCTAACCTCCGTCCTTATCCTGTAGATAATATCAAACCTTCCTCCTTATCCTGTAGATAATATCAAACGTCTGTCCTAATCCTGTAGATAATACCAAATCTCTGTCCTAATCCTGTAGATAATACCAAACATCTGTCCTAATCCTGTAGATGATACCTAACCTCCGTCCTAATCCCGTGGATGATACCTAACCTCCATCCTAATCCTGTAGATGATACCAAACCTTCGTCCTAATCCCGTGGATGATACCTAACCTCCGTCCTAATCCTGTAGATGATACCAAACCTTCGTCCTAATCCTGTAGATAATACCTAACCTCCGTCCTAATCCTGTAGATGATACCAAACCTTCGTCCTAATCCTGTAGATAATACCTAACCTCCGTCCTAATCCTGTAGATGATACCAAACCTTCGTCCTAATCCTGTAGATAATATCAAACATATGTCCTAATCCTGTAGATAATACCAAATCTGTCCTAATCCTGTAGATGATACCTAACCTCCGTCCTAATCCTGTAGATAATATCAAACCTTCCTCCTAATCCTGTAGATAATATCAAACCTCTGTCCTAATCCTGTAGATCATACCAAACCTCCGTCCTAATCCTGTAGATAATATCAACCTCTGTCCTAATCCTGTAGATAATATCAAACTTCTGTCCTAATTCTGTAGATAATATCAAACCTTTGTCCTAATCCTGTAGATAATATCAACCTCTGTCCTAATCCTGTAGATAACACAAAACCTTTGTCCTAATCCTATAGATAATACCAAACCTCCGTCCTAATCCTGTAGATAATATCAACCTCCATCCTTATCCTTTAGATAATATTAAACATCTGTCCTAATTCTATAGATAATACTGCTGAAATGATTTGATCATCTGTTAAGAGTTCAGAGGTTCCTGGTTCAAATTCTAGTCTAGTCATTGTATTTTTCCTCTCATGTTACCCAATAATAAGGACTAGGTGGGTTAGCAAGGAACAACTCAGTATTAATCTAATATATGGAGAGTATATGTAAAACTGAAGCCCTTATCTGGTGAAAAATGTCAACTTAGCAGGTATACAACAAATTTTAAACAAGGAAATACACATTTTATAATTACAAATCAAAATGTCTTGCATAGGAATTACATTAAGGCTTTACGACAACAAGACGTAACACTTCTGACCCTGTATCATATAATCAGTTACACGTATACCGTATGTAGGTACTAGCTAGACATTTCTCACATACTTCACTTTGTGATCCCATTTTTGCAAGGGAAGATATTACTCTATCTTGCATGGAGAATTGAAAGACAACTGGCACATATGCTATAATGCTACTCATAGTAGGGTCACAGTTGAGCCATATCATCATTTCATGTCTAGTAACCATGGTGAAAATGGATAGTGGCATCATTTCATGTCAAATAACCATGGTGAAAATGGATAGTGGCATCATTTCATGTCAAATAACCATGGTGAAAATGGATAGTGGCATCATTTCATGTCAAGTAACCATGGTGAAAATGGATAGTGGCATCATTTCATGTCTAGTAACCATGGTGAAAATGGATTGTGGCATCATTTCAACACATGTTTTATGGACTGATGATAGTTCAGGACTACAACTTCCAAAGTTTTATTTGTAAGGATGTGAGACAAAGAGTCACACATGGATTTATTCTGTGGACCATAGAATGTGACATGAAACAATAACGTGACATCATGTCAACAATTCAATTACCAGAGGTATTATGTCATTGGTGACAGCAGTCTTTTTCCTAACCCCGTTAAAGTTCCCTAGTACCAAAAATGGAGATTCCTCTGTGAAGTATGGGAGAAGAGAATATCTTAATTGACTCTCTTATAAGAGTTTGTAGAATTCTATTATGTTATCTAATGAAACACAATAAAATAACATAGAGTATTTATTTTCTGGTAAATAAGGACATTATTTTGCTATGTTGAGGTGAATTTTGGATACACAATGTAAGGTTTGTGCTCAACCAGGATACAACAGGTAAATTCTCAAATTCACACCCAACAAGTATGTGTATATAATGAATAAATAATAAATATAAGGCCAAAACAAAATAATTACTTGGTTCACATGCTTTGAAGTAATTCTCATTTCATATCATTTTCCGGGTAAAGTAGAAGTTTAAAAACAATATCCGTCATCATTCTTTGGGAGAAAAATATGTAAAAAAAAAACATCACCAACAAACCTTTCTCCTGTGATAGCCATTATGTTTAACCATAAAATCAGAGCACATGTTCACTGATGTGTAACAAAGACAAAAGAACCATGATAAATCACAACCCCCTCCCCAACTTTTAAGCAATTGATATGAAAATGGACAATGATTGGTTGGAAAAACAAAAAACAAAAAAAAACAAAATATGCTCTCAACTTTTTTCACAATTAAAATGATAAAAAAAAAATCAACTTCTTCCCTCATCTCTTTTTAGAACAAAATGGCCTAGAACCAAGTAATTAATTTTATTTAACCAAATCTTATGCACAGGACTTTGTGAAAAAATACTGCTTGTCTTGTATTAAATAGAAATTAAACATTAAAGAGAGTTTGGAAACGTCATCACTGTTACTAACAAAACACATGTACAGATATTTCAGTGATGTTCTGTTAAAGACATATAACCTAGAAATACAGGCAGATAAAAATACTCTGCCGAGACATGGAAAGCGTTTTTGTTTATAGATATATATATATATATAACAAGCTAAACTTCATAATCCCTTCTGGAATTACATTCATATAATTCCCTTCAAATCTGTTCAGCTACGTCAACATTTCATAAGTAAAGTATGTAATAAACATCTTAAAATAGAATATGTTGTTTATCCAATGCCGAGAAGTTTTACTGTCAATTCATGGTGGCATTTCACATTTAATCCATCTTTTATGTTTGACTAACAGACTGACTCTGTAAGTTGCAGATGAGGTTGTGATTTTACCCAATACTTTCCTATACCTTCACGATATCAACCAGTACGCCTGATCCAACTTTGAGCTTCTGATGCATGACTTTGATCGCCATCCAGCATTCTTCAAAACAAACCAGTTTGTACATGCATGACACATTTTCCGTATACAGAGTAGAGAACTGTATCGTTAATTTCGTGTAATCGGTTGGTAGCTTCCTGGTTTTAATTGCAATTTTGAAGAACTACAGTATTAGTTCTCACATGATATCACCATTAGGGTATATATTCTATCATTTAACACATTTTGTCAAATTATATATATTAACCTAGAGAGCCTTTAAAGCCACATACTTACGAAGAAACATATCAATGTTTACATTTTGAGCTTTTTACAGTTTTCGGACTTTATACATGCCTAACAGACAGATTATCGTGAATCAGAAACTGAAAGAAAATGTGTATCTATGAAAGTTTATGGGGAATAACAGTCCATACAAAATGGCGGAACACTGAAAGTGTGGACCTGCGAAAACGCAGACAGATTCTGCCAAAAATTTTATATTAATAAGATGTCTCAAGGACTCCCCCGGTCAAGCTTCTGTCCGGGTCATTTAAATGTTAAGAGAGAGTGAATGAGCATCTTGGATTGCCATTAATACATGTGTGCAACTAGAATTTTAGGTTGTTTGGGAGTATGTGGCTTTAAACTACACATCAGGTAGAGATTCATAAATTGGCTGATACTATCTGAACAGTTTACAGGAAAACTACACACTGTCCGATGGCACAAATCCTAAATGTTGATTGACCACATTTTTGTTTCAGGAAAATTGTACAAACATTCAGTTCCCATGAGATAATGGAATTAATGCTGACATAGCAAATATTCAGAAATTTTAGAAAAGATTAAACAATGTAAGTTGACATAATTTAATCTTTCAGCTAGCTGGACACTATGGGTGGGGTCATTTCAGTCCTGGCTGTGTTGACCGTTGTTTGGCCAGAAACACCATAAAGTGTGGGATGATCTTTCCCTAGTAATGACTGGCGTTCTTCCTCTATCTCCAAATCTTGTCTTCTGCGATTTCTCCTCGTGGATTCTGGAAAATCGGGTTTGCCTCGTTCTCTTAGTAACTGAAATATTGACCCTCCAATGAATAAAAAACCCCACAGGAATGTCAGTCCCATATCTGGAATGTAACAACAAAGTACAGGATTCAAAGATTGACTAGCCCATTATAATGGCAAACTTTTAAACAATACAATTATTAGGCTAATTGTTTTATTAATTTGTTTAAGATAAAACTGCCTAGATATATGCCTCCTTTTCATTAGGACTTTGTGAAAAAAACAAATCTGCGCACCCTCAGCTTTAAACTTTATTTAAAGCTAAAGCTCATGATCATATTTTTTGTAACTTTTGAAAAATAACTTACTCCAGTGAATGAAATACCATATACAATATAACCACTCATTATATAACCTCTATCCATTTTTAAAATCTTATTTTCAAAGATTTGTAAATATTTTATAGAAATTTCAGTGGATTTTTACCTGCGATAAGATAGGGCCCTGTCACTGTTACAGACAGGTATTCCGAGTCTACAGCATGTCTCACAGAGTTCAGAATGATGTTCTTAAAACCACTGTCCAGGAAAACATCCACAGTGATACAAACCAAGTAGCCACCCAGAAAGGTACAGGACAGAATGCTCAACTGTAAAAATAAAACAGAAGATAGGATACTCAGCTGTAAAAATAAAACAGAAGATAGGATACTCAGCTGTAAAAGTAAAACAGGAGATAGGATACTCAGCTGTAAAAATAAAACAGGAGATAGGATACTCAGCTGTAAAAATAAAACAGAAGATAGGATACTCAGCTGTAAAAATAAAACAGAAGATAGGATACTCAGCTGTAAAAATAAAACAGAAGATAGGATACTCAGCTGTAAAAATAAAACAGAAGATAGGATACTCAGCTGTAAAAATAAAACAGAAGATAGGATACTCAGCTGTAAAAATAAAACAGGATAGGATACTCAGCTGTAAAAATAAAACAGAAGATAGGATACTCAGCTGTAAAAATAATACAGAAGACAGGATACTCAGCTGTAAAAATAAAATAGAAGATAGGATACTCAGCTGTAAAAATAGAACAGAAGATAGGATACTCAGCTGTAAAAAGAAAGTACAGTATAGGCTACTCAGCTGTAAAAAGAAAGTACCAGATAGGATACTCAGCTGTAAGAGGTATCAAAAATTAAACAAGAGGCCCATGGGGCCTGTATCGCTCACCTGGTTGGATTAGACCAAATGTCAAAATGATGTTCATATTCACTTTGTTTTATTTGTAAATCTCCAACAATGCTATATATGGTTATAGTGTGGGAATCCGAACTGCTTTAAAGATTAATGAAGTCCAGACTCTCTAAGGTCTGAAAGACCTCAAGAATTGTTTTTAGAACATGCATTCATCACTTTATATTTACCATTGTATGGCACTGCCACTATATAACCCTACCAATTCAGTTGCGAGTTCACCAGCCTATGAACTGCCAACAGGAAGTGATCTCTGCTACTGGTAAGCGCGGGAAATTTGAATTTGAAAATTTCAAAACAAAAATCGCATGACAAATAAAAAAATCGCAGATGGTAAATATAAGAATTGAACGGCTTTCAGTTGGAATTCATAGTCAATATGAATGCCAACTGGACAGAGGCAAATTCCATGAAGCGCACTAGCGCTTCATGTTGAATTTGCCTCTGTCCTGTTGGAATTCATTATTGACTATGAATGCCAACTGAAAGCCGTTCAATGCTTAAATGACTAGTAGCGATTTAAAGGAATTACCTCTATTTCCCCTATTGGGCCCCGCCCTTTTGGCTCCTCGGGGGTCAGAGTCACCATTTATGCAAAATCTGTTCCCCTTCCCCCAAGGATGTTTCTAACCAAATTGGGTTCAAATCTATTCATAACTTAATAACTAGTAGCGATTTAAAGGAATTACCTCTATTTCCCCTATTGGGCCCCGCCCCTTTGGCCCTTCGGGGGTCAGAGTCACCATTTATGCAAAATCTGTTCCCCTTCCCCCAAGGATGTTTCTGACCAAATTGGGTTCAAATCTATTCATAACTTTATGACTAGTAGCGATTCAAAGGAATTACCTCTATTTCCCCTATTGGGCCCCGCCCATTTGGCCCCTTTGGCTCCTTTGGCCCCTTTGAGGTCAGAGTCACCGTTTATGCAAAATCTGTTCCCCTTCCCCCAAGGATGTTTCTGACCAAATTGGGTTCAAATCCATTCGTAACTTTATGACTAGTAGCAATTTAAAGGAATTACCTCTATTTCCCCTATTGGGCCCCGCCCCTTTGGCTCCTTTGGGATCAGAGTCACCATTTATGCAAAATCTGTTCCTCTTCCCCCAAGGATGTTTCTGACCAAATTGGGTTCAAATCCATTCATAACTTTATGACTAGTAGCAATTTAAAGGAATTACCTCTATTTCCCCTATTGGGCCCTGCCCCTTTGGCTCCTTTGGGATCAGAGTCACCATTTATGCAAAATCTGTTCCCCTTCCCCCAAGGATTTTTCTGACCAAATTGGGTTCAAATCCATTCGTAACTTTATGACTAGTAGCAATTTAAAGGAATTACCTCTATTTCCCCTATTGGGCCCCGCCCTTTTGGCTCCTTTGGGATCAGAGTCACCATTTATGCAAAATCTGTTCCCCTTCCCCCAAGGATGTTTCTGACCAAATTGGGTTCAAATCCATTCATAACTTTATGACTAGTAGCAATTTAAAGGAATTACCTCTATTTCCCCTATTGGGCCCTGCCCCTTTGGCTCCTTTGGGATCAGAGTCACCATTTATGCAAAATCTGTTCCCCTTCCCCCAAGGATGTTTCTGACCAAATTAGGTTCAAATCCATTCATAACTTAATGACTAGTAGAGATTTAAAGGAATTACCTCTATTTCCCCTACTGGGCCCAGCCCATTTGGCCCCTCGGGGGTCAGAGTCACCATTTATGCAAAATCTGTTCCCCTTCCCCCAAGGATGTTTTCTGACCAAATTGGGTTCAAATCCATTCATAACTTTATGACTAGTAGCAATTTAAAGGAATTACCTCTATTTCCCCTATTGGGCCCTGCCCCTTTGGCTCCTTTGGGATCAGAGTCACCATTTATGCAAAATCTGTTCCCCTTCCCCCAAGGATGTTTCTGACCAAATTAGGTTCAAATCCATTCATAACTTAATGACTAGTAGAGATTTAAAGGAATTACCTCTATTTCCCCTACTGGGCCCAGCCCATTTGGCCCCTCGGGGGTCAGATTCACCATTTATGCAAAATCTGTTCCCCTTCCCCCAAGGATGTTTCTGACCAAATTGGGTTCAAATCCATTCAAACTTTATGACTAGTAGCAATTTAAAGGAATTACCTCTATTTCCCCAATTGGGCCCCGCCCCTTTGGCCCTTTTAAGGTCAGAGCCACCATTTATGCAAAATCTGTTCCCCTTTCCCCAAGGATGTTTCTGACCAAATTGGATTAAAATCCATTCATAACTTTATGACTAGTAGCGATATAAAGGAATTACCTCTATTTCCCCTATTGGGCCCTGCCCCTTTGGCCCCTTTGGGGTCAGAGTCACCATTTATGCAAATCTGTTCCCCTTCCCCCAAGGATGTTTCTGACCAAATTGGGTTCAAATCCATTCATAACTTTATGACAAGCAGTGATTTAAAGGAATTACCTCTATTTCCCCTATTGGGCCCCGCCCCTTTGGCCCCTTTGGCCCTTTTAAGGTCAGAGCCACCATTTATGCAAAATATCTTCATCTTCTGCCAAGGATGTTTCTGGCCAAATTTGGTCAAAATCCAATAAGAACTTTTTGACTAGTAGCAATATGAAGCAAATGTTGACGGACGGCGGACGGACGCACGACGGTTAGTGAAATAGTTAGTGTTAAAACTGACAAATTATGTACAAAAGACTTTAACAGCAGTGAGTAGGCCTAGTTTGAGATTTGGAATAAATAATTCAAAATATGAATGTTGAAGACTTTATGGGTTTCATATCAGTATACAATGAGAGGATCATTGGAAACCCACAAGACTCTGCTCATTTGTGTCAAACAATGACAATGATAAGAGACTTGAAATCCAACATATATATCACTTGAAGAAACAAGTCTTTGAATTTCCAATGGAACATGATCTTGGGCTGCAGACCTACCTAAAACAATACAACAATACAGTATAGGGTTTCAGACCTACATACAATGATATAGTATAGAGTTTCAGACCTACATACAATGATACAGTATAGGGTTTCAGACATACATACAATGATACAGTATATAGGGTTTCAGACCTACATAAATGATATGATACAGTATAGGGTTTCAGACATACATACAATGATACAGTATAGGGTTTCAGACATACATACAATGATATAGTATAGGGTTTCAGACATACATACAATGATACAGTATAGGGTTTCAGACCTACATACAATGATATAGTATAGGGTTTCAGACCTACATACAACGATTCAGTATATAGGGTTTCAGACCTACATACAATGATACAGTATATAGGGTTTCAGACCTACATAAATGATATGATACAGTATAGGGTTTCAGGCCTACATACAATGATACAGTATAGGGTTTCAGGCCTACATACAATGATACAGTATAGGGTTTCAGACATACATACAACGATTCAGTATAGGGTTTCAGACCTACATACAACGATTCAGTATATAGGGTTTCAGACCTACATACAATGATATGATACAGTACAGGGTTTCAGGCCTACATACAACAATACAGTACAGGGTTTCAGGCCTACATACAATGATATAGTATAGGGTTTCAGGCCTACATACAATGATACAGTATAGGGTTTCAGGCCTACATACAATGATACAGTATAGGGTTTCAGGCCTACATACAACGATTCAGTATATAGGGTTTCAGACCTACATACAATGATACAGTATAGGGTTTCAGGCCTACATACAACGATTCAGTATATAGGGTTTCAGACCTACATACAATGATACAGTATATAGGGTTTCAGACCTACATACAATGATACAGTATAGGGTTTCAGGCCTACATACAACAATACAGTACAGGGTTTCAGGCCTACATACAACAATACAGTATAGGGTTTCAGGCCTACATACAACGATTCAGTATATAGGGTTTCAGACCTACATACAATGATATGATACAGTATAGGGTTTCAGACATACATACAATGATACAGTATAGGGTTTCAGACATACATACAATGATACAGTATAGGGTTTCAGGCCTACATACAATGATACAGTATAGGGTTTCAGGCCTACATACAATGATACAGTATAGGGTTTCAGACATACATACAATGATACAGTATATAGGGTTTCAGACCTACATACAATGATACAGTATAGGGTTTCAGGCCTACATACAATGATACAGTATAGGGTTTCAGACATACATACAATGATACAGTATATAGGGTTTCAGACCTACATACAATGATACAGTATAGGGTTTCAGGCCTACATACAACAATACAGTACAGGGTTTCAGACCTACATACAATGATACAGTATATAGGGTTTCAGACCTACATATAATGATATGATACAGTATAGGCCTGGGTTTCAGACCTACATACAATGATACAGTATAGGCCTGGGTTTCAGACCTACATATAATGATATGATACAGTATAGGGTTTCAGGCCTACATACACCGGTACAGTATACTCACTTGTTTGGTGAAGAAGAGTACAATTACAGGTACAATGAGCACGCCCACAGTGAAAGACATTCCGTAGTTAAACTCACGACTCCAATAGTTCAGATTTCCTGTTGTAAATAGATTTTACGTGTTTTTGTATTATGGATCTTTGTACATAATGATGATTACACATTAATCAGAGAAAAGAGGTATAACTCAAAATTCTGAATGGAGTTCGCTGAAAGAATAATATAATGGTAAAGTTTGAAGAGAATCAAATTTTTTTTTCAATTTATATGGTAATGAAATCTAGATTTTCCCTAATTTTAGATTTTTATTTTTCCATTACTATATGCTAATGATCGAATCTAGATTTTCTTTCACTTCAGAATTTCAATGTATTACTGATGCTTTGAAGCTGTGACCTGAAGTATATAACTTGTACAAATCCATATCTACAAATTATCACGAAATGTACTTACCCATTGGACTGAAGAAAATGATACTGGAGATGATGTAACCACATGTGAGACCAAA
>NW_022982660.1:0-17899 GCF_902652985.1 Pecten maximus
ATTTAATTGTCAGTCAAATCTATTCAATTTTATGGTTTCATTAATGAATTTAAATACAAATTTTATTCGTTTCTTACTTATTTTATATCCGAGAAATGTAAAATAAGCGAAGCAATGAAATAAACAACTACTACCCGGCCTTAACTAAGAGATACCACTTATTTTTGCAGAAACCTGCCAAACTGGTGTACACTGCTGCCTCATAAGAGGTTGAAAAAAATTTATTTTAAAGAAAACATGATTTTTTACGCTTGATTAAGCTTCATTTACATAAATTTTAGGTCAAATTCATTTAAAACTTGCTAATTACCTTATTTGTGATCTGGCAAAGATATTTAAGGGAGATAATTTGCTTATCTGGTCTCATATATCGAATTAATTATCAGTTATAATGAAATGATTACTGAATAATTTTTCAATGTTTTATAACAAACTCAAAATGACTGATTGGGTATTTTATAATCCATATAGGCTGAATACTGGTTGATTTTGGCCGCTTTGTGAACCCGTAAATTTTGGACACAGGAATTTGACATATATATGACATTTTTAAATCTTAGATGGCATGTAACTATTTTATTGATTAGAATACTGTGAGTGTATAACTAAGCGCATGATGAATAAGGTTTAAATCACTGTCTCCGCTAGGGATTGAACCCAGGACCTCTGGCTTACAAGTCTTACGCTCAACCAATTGAGCTATAGAGATCTCTCTAGCCGAGCGGTATATTGCATACATACTTGCAGTCTCAATTTCACATTTAAACAAAATGGCCGCCAATTCTTGGCCTCTGACTGGTCCGGATTTAGATACATAATGTATCGTTTGATTGTGATGAAATTTGGTATGTAAGTTCATCATTGGACACCGGTCCCCTCTCAAAGCCTCACTTTCACATTTAAACCGGTCAACGGTGGTGTTAAATGTATACCGGTCAACGGTAGTGTTAAATGTATACCAGTCAACGGTAGTGTTAAATGTATACCGGTCACCGGTAGTGTTTAATGTGTACCGGTCAACGGTAGTGTTAAATGTATACCGGTCAACGGTAGTGTTAAATGTATACCAGTCAACCCCAGTGTTAAATGTATACCAGTTAACGACAGTGTTAAATCCAGATTTATTTCAATTTTTTTTTTCTAATTGATTTAAAATGTATTTTTAAGTTTTTTTAATCCCCCAGTCAACGCCAGTGTTAGATGCACACCATTCAACACCTGTGTTAGGTCCACATTTATTCGAATTTATTTAGAAATTTTTAAATTTATTTAAAAATTTATTTCTTAAAAAACTTGTATGGAATGAAGTGTAGTAAGGGGGCGATAACTCTGTTATCGTTCCTTACGGAACGTAATGTATACACGGCTACTTCGGCCTATTTTGCCGGATATATGCGCGATTTGGGCGTCTTGAAAACGGCACCATACATTGTCATAAAACTTTCCACATTTGTAAAACTCGACGGGATCTAGGTGCTGACATGTCCGGTATATCTGGGGAAAATCTAGTTATGGAGATATTTTGGGTCAAACACGCCAAAATCGACACTTTGACTGCTGGTTTCTGTTTAACTTAGCCTGGAGATTTCAATCTTAAAGCTGACTAATTGAAACTCTGAATATAACAAGTAGAAATAATTCTGAAGAAAACAATATCTTTATTTTTTCTATATCTTTCATAGAACCGCCACAATAGGGTTTTGAAAAAGGGTCGTATTTTCACGAGGTCTCATAGAATGTTCTAGAATGTTCTAGAACAAATTCCAGAGGAGGGTCTATTCCGGATGTTACGTCACGAGTGACGTCGCAAGTATGTGTGGAATGTAGTGTATTGAGGGACGGAACGTAATGTACATGCGTCTAATTCTGACTACTTTGCCGGAGCTTACTGAACAACGGCTCATTACATTTTGATAAAATTTTCCACACTTGCAAAACGCGGTGTGATCTATGTCCTGGCATGTCCCGTATATCTGGAAAAGTTTTAGTCATACAGATATTTTGGGTACAAACACGCCAAAATCGACACTTTGACTGCTGGTTTCTGCACAACTCGGTCTTGAGAATTAACGCATAATGCCAACATACTGAAACTTCATACATCACAAGTATTTATAATTCCGGAGAAAATGGTATCATTAGTTTTTCTATAACTATCACAGAACGGGCACAATAGGGTTTTGAACATGGGTACTATGTACCGCGACCTCACATTCCGGAGAGTATATTACGGACGTACGTCACGAGTGACGTTATCAAGTCTGTTCCACTTGTCTTATTGAACTTGTAGCGCTCGGTGAGCTGCTTGTATTTTCACTGTCACTGCCAGTATTTCTTAAAATGTTGCAATATCAGAGAAAATACGAAAGACACATTTCTCTACAATTTAAATTTTTTTTTTTTTTTTACATATTTATCACAAACATCTCTATCCAAAAGACATAATTAATCGTGTTTCTACATATATGGTACATTAAGTTCTTTTTCCTGTCGTGTCCGTGATGCAACAGTTTCCGCTTAGGTCAAACGGGTACGTATAATCGAAAGACAGTAAGCCAGACATTTTACACTGCACTGGGGAACCCCCGCCTGGGGAATTCCCGCCTTTTTACACCAGAATCCTACGTCATTCTATTTTCAGTAACAGTGTGTATTGATGATCTTCTAAATCTCCACACACTACTCTTTATCCTCGTATCATATATAAAGTACCCGTTTCATGTGTTACATGTATTTACTCGGGAAAACAGATACAAACCAAAGAGACGCATTCTCCAAAGGGACTTGAATCAGGTGAAACACAAGCTGATTGGCCGGTCGTGTGGCGCAAGTCGTTAACACACTTTGTGGTGTAGATTTGACCTTTACCTCTGACCCGGACGTATACAATCGGTATTTGGTGACAGCTGTTGACAGATATCTCCTGATAATGTCAAACATGCGGTGTTGAAACTTTTATATTTTGTTTCTCAGTTGTTGGTCTTGACCAGGTGAAATAGAAAGTTGTAAATGCAATTTTGGGAATTTATTATGAATTTTAATATTACCATGAAACATATAGCGAAGCTAATTGTGATCTCGGTCCCAATATATGATGTTATAACCAGAAGTGATTTTAAGGATTTTGTGTACACTTGTTGAATTTATTTTTAGTATTAATACTCAAGCGGTATTTTAAACTTAGTAATAGAAATACTTTATTAATTTTAATAATATAATGAATGGCAGTATAAGCAACGTAATTCTTTTTTTTTTTTATTATTATCGTGGTAATGAGATCTCAGGATTCCGATGGATAAATTGACGAAAGAATATTATAAAGAATGAAGTGTAGTAACGGAACGTATTAATTTTCGAAGTTTTTAGTGATTGTCCGATTGCAATGAAATTTAAATTTGGTATGTAGGTACATCATGGGACACTGGCTACTCTTGTAACGTCAATTTATTATTTTATTAACAATTCACCAAAAAGATCGCCATTTCCTAGCCTCTGATTGGTTCGAATTTACGTATTGTTTGATTTCAATGAAATATGTAAATAAAGTTTGTAACGTCATATAAAAAGGAAGGGTCATTTACATTCGGATCATCCTCGAGTTGGCTATACCTATCCTCGGACGCTAATGTTAGTAGCCCAGTAATCTACCCAGATCCTGGAGAATGCGGTTTCGCGTAATAATGACGGAGCAAAATAACTGGCAATTGAGTTTGCGCATGATTTAGGTAAAACATTTCTTTTAATCATTTTAAATAAAGTTACTGGTTCTAAAGTTCAAATTGGACATTCCACATGTTTAAAATTTGTTTATTGAAATATCTTTCATTATTTTAAGTTGTTGTACTGAGTACATTATAAGCAAACATGGCAGCGCCACTAGACTTTTCAACGTGTTTTAACATCGCTTTATCTAAATTTGATAATGCAATTAGTTTAAAGACGAAACACAAAAAAACTTCAACATGTATTTAATGGAATTAGTTTGATGGTGACACAACAAAAACAGCAAGAATTCAGCGTGTCTTCCTGAAAGACAACCTTTTGTGGCGTGGCCGCCATTTTCATTACCAAATGAATTGTCACGTGACAAAACGTTTCTTCAAATAACCATTCACGTCCGAGGTGTATTTTAAAAGAAAAAAACGAGGGGTTCCGAACGGGTCATTTAAGGACGTGCCTGGTTTTGTTGATGGAGGAAAGCTGGAGTACCCAGAGAAAAATCACCGACCTACAGTCATAAAAAGGCATCTGCCCTATATGTGTTTCGAACTCGCAACCCAGAGATGAAGGGCTAGTGATAAAATGTCTGGGCCCCTTAACCAATCGGCTACGGCGGCCCACAACACAAGGTCTTCTTATTGGTCGAAATTTTGATAGTGAGCGGTTTTGATGAAAACTGCTGAAACAGAGTTATCGCCCCTCACTGCACTTCATTCCATCTGTGACATCCTTCAGGTGTCACCCTCTAGTATGGAATGAAGTGCAGTAAGGAGGCGATAACAGAGTTATCGTTCCTTACGGAACGAAATGTAGACACGGCAACTTCTGCCAAGTTATAGGCAGATAACTGGGTTTTGGGAGTCCCGAAAACTGTCCGTAACTTCTTGATGAAACTTTCCACACTTGTAAAACTCGGCGTGATCTAGGTCCTGACATATTCGGTATATCTGGGAAAAATCGAGGTATGGAGATATTTGGGGCCAAACAGGCCAAAATCGACACTTTGACTACTGGTTTCTATATAACTCGACCTGGAGAATTCAATCTGAAAGCTGACGAATTGACACTCCAAATATAGGAAGAAGAAGTAATTCCGAAGAAATCCGCCTGTTTAGTTTTTCGATATCTGTTACAGAACGGCCACAATAGGGCTTTAAAAATGGGTAGTATTTTGGCGAGGTCTCAGGAACGCTGCCGGACATACGTCATGAGTTTGCTGCGCATGCGCTAGATACGAAGGAATGTTCCAGCCGTTTGGCAGGTTAAATCTGTAGCGGTGAACTGGGTTGAATTTTACTCTCTATGACAGTAGTTTACTATTTTACAATGTCAAGGGCGGTGTTCCTGGATGTGGATGCTTTGTCACGATCATTGTTTGTTGATTTTCACCAACAAGCATGGAAAAAATCAACCCAGCGTGCAGAATGTCAAACAGATATTTCAGTAGCCTCGTAACGCTGACGGTAAGTAAACTTGTTTGTTGACGTTGATGTAAACAGGCGACGCTAAATATGCACGGAGAACAGTCCCTGATTAGTTGATATTTACTGTTGTGATACTTTGTCTCCGATGCTAATTAATTTTACATTTCGGAAGTCTGTGAACCGTATTTGTTTGTGATTAGCTTGGAATTCGTCAGTGAGTGTTTACTTCTAAAAATAACAACGGGAATCTCCAGATTGATGTGACAATGTACACAGAACCGTGTGCTCTCGGACACTTTCTCGTGAATGACCACACCCAAGGCTACTCTGCAACTTCTCTGATACATGTATTAATTTGTTAAAAGAGAAATAACATAAATTTTAATTTTCACCGATCATATTCTAACATAGACTTACTAGAGTCCCCACGGAGAAGGGATCCCTTACTCGGGCATGTCTTGCCTTGCTACGTACTCTCACGAGATGGACTGGCATTATCGATGAACATTATAAAAATCATTACAAGAATATGTAGAACAGGCGACATAAATATGACTAAGATGGCATTTAATTTTGTAGAACTATTAAATTGAACCTACACTGCGGGCTGGAAACTTCCTCTCTACAAGTACACTAGGCCTACATCATAAATCATCAATTAATTAAAAATGAACATTTCAAGATTTTAAATGGATTTCTGCATGAAATATTGAATAATGTCAGTCTGTGTGACATTTTGCAATATGAAAGGCCAGTTCAAATTATATGCTTCACCTCATATTGATGATTATTGACAACTTTTTTTTCAATTGATTGTTTTTTTTAAATTTTTAATGAAATTTCAAGTAGTATTCTGGTCTATTATATTCAAATGCTTATAACTTGAAATTAAAGTTTTTAACATGCCCTTGATTGAGACTGTGCCTTTGAACAGGGTTAAATCATATAATCTTTTGCATTCATGTAAATATTAAAAACAATTTTAGTAAATTTTCAAATTCTTTGCCACAAATAGGCGTACTGTACAACATATATAAACCTTTCGCTTACTTGTGCCGAAGAAAACAATTTGTGAAGAAATAAGTAAATTTTCAAATGTCTTTATCTAAAATACTATATCAACATTTGTTTATATTCATACATGTGCCAAAGAAAACAATGTGCTGGAAACCTGTTCTAACAAAATTAAACCAAAATATTTTGGTTATTAATTAATTCATTGTTTTCACAATTAATAAGGATTGCAAGCAACCTGTTGTAACAAATTTATACTAAAACAAATTAATTATTATGTCACATTAAGTTAAAATTCAGTAATTTCATGTTTAAAACCATGTTATCAATTTAACATAATTTGTTTTTAAAATAATTTCAACTTCATAACAAAGGTATTTTAGAAAATAACCAAATTAAAGTATTAATAGAAGTTACCTAGTAATATGTCATATGCGCACTGCCACAGGTAAAAATCAGTAAATTTTGAAATATCTTTGCCTCAAATACCATATTTCCTGTAACATATTTTATTAAACATTTCGCTTACATACGACGAAGGAAAGAAGGTGCGAGAAACCAATTATGACAAATTTAGGTAAAAAAAAAATAACATTGAACTAATATGTACCATATCTAATACATTTATAAAGTCAATTTATATTTGGATTTATCTTAACTTACTACAAAGGGTATTATAGAGATTATTTGACAATATCAAAGAATTAAATAACTGGATTTAATTAGCAAAATTTTTCAGAATAGTCTTCAAAATGCCATCTGCACACAGGTAGAATACTGTGACTTGCACAGGGACTTGTGTAAACAGTTCGCAATGTATGTTTCTGTTTTAAGGCCCACACTGCCATCAACTTCCCTCTATGTTCTAATAATTGAAATATTTTGAAATTTTCCCAGAAATCAGGTTTTCATTTGATAGATAAGCATCTTTTACAATTGTACTGTAGAAACAAGAATAATGTAGTTTGAGCAGGCCTCACACCGCGGTAAATTTTCCTCTAAAAACTGAATTAAAATATTTTGAAACTTAGTCCGAAATCTCGTTTTAGTTTCATATTGTAGAATTATTCTCTTAATTTCAAGCTATTTAGATATATTGATAATTCCAATTTACTTAGAACAATTCAAAACTTGCTAATTACCTAATTTTCATCAGGGAAAGATAAAGGGAATTAACTCGCTCATCTGGTCATAATATCAATTTATTATGAATTATAATGTAACAATTATTGATATTTCTCTTTCTATTCATGATCGATCAATAATTGATCATGGATTGTTTAAGAATTGATGATGATCGATCGATCAAGAACTTTATAGTGATTCCAAACACTATAAGAATTAAAGTTGCAAAATGTTTAGATAAAAAAAATGTAATAGACATTTCCTGATTTGCTTGATATGGACCACTGACACTGATCATGACTTTGAACTTCAGGGAAATTCTCAAAATAGCATATTATTAAAATAGGCAAAAAAACAAACAATTTCACTTGTATCATTTGTATTTCACTGGGGAATACCAAAAATTGGAATTTTCCTCACGCATGTATGAATTATTAATTTTTCCACCAAGATTGAAATTGGGGCGAGCAAATTCCCTTAAAATCATGAAGATTTACATCTGATTGAGTTAATCCCTATATTGTGAGGAAATTTGTCCAAATTTAGATATTGTCTGATTGCAATGAAATTTGTTATGTAGATACATCATGGGACATCTGTTGCCGTACTTTCATTACTTCACTTTAACCGGTCAAACAGAACGTCATTCTCAAATATAGTCAAATACAGTTATAAATGTGATTGCACAATGTTCCACGATGTGCGATGTGCACACAATGTGCGATATGGATCGTGCACGATGGGCGATTGGAACGTTACATGTGTGATATGTATCGTGGTCGATATAAAATGAAGAACGCGTCATCTAATTATTTAAAGGTGTGGAACGATTGTAAAAGATATACAACGATTAAAATTTTACGAGGTAACTAATTACCATATTTTTGGTGAATTATATGCAGTAATTATTAGGAATGAAACTAAATACCGATATATAATTAAATAAGTTATCTAAATGATTATTAAAGTACTTTATATAATTTGCTCGGACGTCGTCGAGGACACCACTAGGCCTCGGCGAGTCGACGAAATGTGTATTCAGCGAGATTATAAAGCTATAGGCCTACAGGCTATTTAATACATGTAGAACTAAACAACAGATAAAACGACTTGTTATGAATAGAAACATTTCTGTTGTGTTTAGAAATACAATATATATGTAATTTATGTATTAGTAAGATAAATTATCGTAGTGATGTCCGTCTTACTCTACCATTCTGCTACATGTACATGTAGTATCACCAGGCCATCGAAAACATCACTTGCGAGACAAAATAATGATGGTATTTAAATGGGAAAAATTAACATGTCAACCATACATGTTCCATGAATGAAACAATTGTTATGCAGCACATATTTATAAAAGCGGCCATCTTATATCATAATTTTAATTTCTTACCTATATCTTTTCGTATAACTAGTTATTCCGTAATATTTATAACCCTATCATTAGGTCAGGGGTGTAAAAATATTTTTGAAGCCACTTGCCCCGGGCAAGTACAGCTCAGAAAGCCACTTGCCCAAAGGCAATTTCTACTTGCCCCAGTGTGCGTTTCAATAAAATATACAAAAAGCCTATATAAAAAATTTTATTTGATATTAAATTAAATACATAGAAAATATTTACAATTGATTATTGGAAGAAAAGAATATGTAATTTAATTTAAATTGCAATTTTTTTTTATTATTATTATTATCCCTTTTTTAAATTTTTTTTTTGTTAATTCCTAATTCCGGTCCGGATTCCAATCCGACTATAAGACGGTAAAGTGACAGAAATCCAACTTCCTGTTTTATTAAAAACAGGGATCGTTTTACAGATAAAAGCAATCTTTCCTTTGTCTAATAAGAACATTTGGTCAAATATTACAGTAAGTAACCTCTTTCAAACATTATTTTATACTTTAACTGCAGTTTCTTTTATTTTCATCGGTTTGAATGTCATAAAAACGTTCGTGAAGTGATGGCTTCAGAGTGCCACCAGCGACCTACTTTTCCCACCTCGGAAATTTGAGTTATCAACTCTGAAAATAAAGATAATTCAACTACTAATTGTTTATTTTAATATGTTTTAGCATACTTCTACACTACTGTCATTCTGATAAATTCTCTAATCACACAGAATTCAGGAAATCGAACATGAGAATCATTTTAGAGATAGAAAAATCTTACTTGTCCCGGGCAAGTAAAGAAAAATCTTACTTGTCCCGGGCAAGTAAACAAACATTTTTAGCTTGCCCAAACTCAAACTTTGGTTGTCCAGGGCGTCGGGCAAGTGGATGTTTAAACCCCTGTAATAGCTGTGCTGTTTGTTCGCACATTTGTGCACACGATGTCTGCATGGTGTGCGCACAATGTTTTTAGTTGCATGCAACATTGGTACTGAACACGTGTCGTTGCATAATGACGACAAAACAACACATTAAAAGTGTAAGAAAGCGACTGACCTACATATTTTCCACCGCGGGGTCAGCTCAACACAAATGTAAACAATCCAGAAATCCAAAGAAATCACAATAATTAACATGCACAAGATCTCCAACACAGGTCATTTTAAACACTGTTTAAAAATCTTTGACAGAAAACCGCAGATTATAATCGACTTGCTGCAAAACCTACACCACAGGATGTATACACGTGTGTAGTTATTATACATACATGGGGCACAGTTTAAAAGTAATAAAACAATGCAGTGCACAGGGACCGGTAGTAAAGTTCCTGAGGTGGCAAGCCCGGTTTGTCTGGAAATTATATGATAATTGTCAGTGTATGAAATTGTTTTATGCTACAAGTTTTTGTTACACAGGGACATGTACGTACCAATGTTTCTAGAGAGAGATGCTTGTCTATAAGTAGATACTACATGTTTAATTAAATTAAACCACAGGCACAGGAACCAGTAAAGATGCAGCATGGGGAGAGGCAGCTTGCCTAGTCTACTGTAATTTATCATTATTTTATAATAGGCTATAGTATTATAGTATTACAGTGGTCCCCCTCTTATGAGACCACCTATAGCTATGGGACAGGCATCAGGTGCATGGTCTTAAAATGGGGGTTGTTTTTGTTGAGAGTTTTGTCAGCTGAGTGATGTCGGTGAGGTCAATGATAACACAAGCTAGTACATATTACATTATTATTTATATACATCTATAGACGATTCATTAATTATGTTATGTTAAAATGTATTTTTCAATGTTCTCCTTTGTTTACTGTCATTAATATTTTGAATATGGTTTAATTGTTGCATGTGTAAATTATTATCAAAATTAAAGTGTAACGTTCGATCTATATCTCGAATAATTAGCAAAAACGTTAATAGGCACGCTTGAGTCCAGGATCCACTAAATCACCCCCTTATACCGTAAAATCGAGCGGACCTGAACAGGATTTTAGCTGTAAATAATAACGTAACTATAATACAGCTAAAATCCAGTTCAGGTCCACTCAATCCGATTCAGGTCCGCCGTGTTTGTCAGTTCGAATAGCGACCCATTTATCTAGCTGTAAAATACATCATTACAAGTTTTTTTTGTACAGAAATAGTATTTTACTATGAAATAACATCTCTTCCTGCATTATGCACAGGCGCTTGCATAGAAAATGTGATTTTCATTTTTTTTTTTGACAGTGGTATGTGTAATCTGCTCAAGGTTGGTAACTCCGCCACAAGCGAAACGGCACCCCATCTCACTTCAATCGACTAAAAAACGCATTTATTCAAACTGACACTGTGCATACTATATACTATATATAGCTACCGTCATCAGGAAACATTCATCTTTAACCTATTGTGTCACTCAATACAAATTGTTGCATCCAAAACACAATAATCTGTGAAAACATCGCCGAGTTCCTCGATCTGAATGCCATTTTTCAAACGGCTCCCTCAGAAATGGAAACGGGCAGGGTGGTTTGACGGTATTTTAGACATAGGCTGATACTGTGCAGAAAATGTGGACAGGCGAGAGACAGCGCGACACACAGACAGTTTTACTGGAACTGGTTTTACACCCAGACAGCCCAGGTGTCGGGAAGAAGAACTAGTGAAGCAACACTCTTTTTGTTAGAATGCTAGAAGGTCCCAAGCCCTTGTAAAAGCAGAGGGGACATATTTCGAAAATGTATTAAGAAATTCAATTCAACAAAATCAGTCAAAAATGAAGTAGTGCTATACACATTCCTATAGTGAAGGGGTTTCACACTTGCTACTGTGTTGCAAGAGACCCAGGTTCGACTCCTGGTGGGAATCAAAGCACGAAAGGTTTTATAGTGTTTTCTATGTTAAAGGCTATTTGATTTAATTGTCAGTCAAATCTATTCAATTTTATGGTTTCATTAATGAATTTAAATACAAATTTTATTCGTTTCTTACTTATTTTATATCCGAGAAATGTAAAATAAGCGAAGCAATGAAATAAACAATACAAATCTATTTAAAACAAGAAATATCTTTAAAAAAAATAAACTGCATAGTTTTAATGCTGGTGGTTATAATGTAAAACTACTGGTGAAATAAATTAATGAACTACAGTGTAATTAATAAATGTGCAGTTTCATCACGGATAACAAAATTATATCATTTTGAATCATTTTTGGTGATAATAAGACTGCAAATGTGTCATTTGAATAGATGCATCCACTTATTTAGCTTGCATTAAATTTAAAAGGGACATCACGGTAAAAACGTTGCAATTTTCACTGAATGTACGCGTTTTGTTTCTTTCCATTAAGTTAATTTTGGGTGTGAAAACATGTTATGTACAGTAGCTTTTTTTTAATATCTTGACTGAAAGTTCATTTCAACTTATTAGAAAAGGCATTATAGAAAATTATTTGACAATATCAGAGTTACCTGAATTCAGCTATCACAATTTTACAAAGTATTCTTCGAAATGTCATCTGCACACACGAAAATTAGTGGATTTTCAAATATCTTTGTCTCAAATACCATACCAATATATTTAAACCTTTCGCTCGCAAACACCGAAAAAAACAATGTGCGAGAAAGCTGTTCTGACAAATTTATGCTAAAATATTGTCAATTATTATGTCGAATTAAGTTAAATTAAGTTCATTATGGTGTGAAAACATGTTATGTTATTTTTTTTGTAATATTTTGATTTAAAATTAATTTCAACTTATTATAAATGGTATTATAGAAATTTGTTTGACAAAATCAAAGTAACCAGAATTCAACCATTACAATTTTACAAAATAGTCTTTGAAATGTCATCTGCACACAGCAAAATTATTGGATTTTCAAATATCTTTGCCTCAAATACCATACCTACATATTTAAACCTTTCGCTTGCATGCAACGAAGAAAACAATGTGCGAGAAAGCTGTTCTGACAAATTCATGGTAAAATTTTGTGAATTATTATGTTGCATTAAGTTAAACTCAATTACTTTGGATGTGGAAACATGAAGTGTAATTTTTTTTATCTTTTGAAATCAATTTCAACTTATTGCAAAAGATATTATAGAATATTACTCGACAAACTTAAAGAATTACCAATATTTAGTTATCACTATTTTACAAAATATTCTGATTCAAGATGTCATCTACAAACAGGTAAACATGAATAAATTTTCAAATATTTTTACCTCAAATACTGTACCATACCAACATATTTCAACTTTTTATTTACATGTGAAAACAATATGCTCTTGATGGCATGTGAAGGGCCTCCTATAATGTATGTGTTAAGTGAGGTAGTCACCAGCTACTACAAGGAGACCCTACCTCAAAATGACTCTGGCTGTTCACGGGTTGATAATCCCATAAAACATAACAACACAAACATAGTTAAGAGTAAAACATGTCATTTATTTTCAGTGCTGTTTTGGTTGTGTCCTGGATGACATGCAACAGGCCTCCTGCATGTTGTTCAGTGAGGTAGTCACAAACTACTACCCGGCCTAAACTAAGAGATACCACTTATTTTTGCAGAAACCTGCCAAACTGGTGTACACTGCTGCCTCATAAGAGGTTGAAAAAAATTTATTTAAAAGAAAACATGATTTTTTACGCTTGATTAAGCTTCATTTACATAAATTTTAGCTCAAATTCATTTAAAACTTGCTAATTACCTTATTTGTGATCTGCCAAAGATATTTAAGGGAGATAACTTGCTTATCTGGTCTCATATATCAAATTAATTATCAGTTATATAATGAAATGATTACTGAATAATTTTTCAATGTTTTATAACAAACTCAAAATGACTGATTGGGTATTTTATAATCCATATAGGCTGAATACTGGTTGATTTTGGCCGCTTTGTGAACCCGTAAATTTTGGACACAGGAATTTGACATATATATGACATTTTAAAATCTTAGATGGCATGTAACTATTTTATTGATTAGAATACTGTGAGTGTATAACTGAGCGCATGATGAATAAGGTTTAAATCACTGTCTCCGCTAGGGATTGAACCCAGGACCTCTGGCTTACAAGTCTTACGCTCAACCAATTGAGCTATAGAGAAGATCTCTCTAGCCGAGCGGTATATTGCATACATACTTGCAGTCTCAATTTCACATTTAAACAAAATGGCCGCCAATTCTTGGCCTCTGACTGGTCCGGATTTAGATACATAATGTATCGTTTGATTGTGATGAAATTTGGTATGTAAGTTCATCATTGGACACCGGTCCCCTCTCAAAGCCTCACTTTCACATTTAAACAAAATGGTCACCAATTCCTGGCCTCTGATTGGTCCGGATTCAGATATGGTCTGATTTTGATGAAATTTGGTATGTAGCTACAGCATGGGACACTGGTCCCTCTTGTTGCCTCAATTTCACATTTAAACAAAAAGGGGTGCCAATTCCTGGCCTCTGATTGGTCGAAATGTAGATATTTGTCGAATTCAGTTAAATTTGATAAATTGAGAGTATTAGGGGACTGCAAATTCACCTTTATTGGTTTTATTGCCTTAAGACGTACGGTCAACAATGTTTTTATTGGTCAAAACTTAGATATTGAGAGATTTTGACAAAACGTGCTCACACAGAGTTATCGCCCCTTACTACACTTCATTCCATCTGTGACATCCTTCAGGTGTCACCCTCTAGTATGGAATGAAGTGCAGTAAGGAGGCGATAACAGAGTTATCGTTCCTTACGGAACGAAATGTAGACACGGCAACTTCTGCCAAGCTATAGGCAGATAACTGGGTTTTGGGAGTCCCGAAAACTGTCCGTAACTTCTTGATGAAACTGTCCACACTTGTAAAACTCGGCGTGATCTAGGTCCTGACATATTCGGTATATCTGGGGAAAATCTAGTTATGGAGATATTTGGGGCCAAACAGGCCAAAATCGACACTTTGACTGCTGGTTTCTATATAACTCGACCTGGAGAATTCAATCTGAAAGCTGACGAATTGACACTCCAAATATAGGAAGAAGAAGTAATTCCGAAGAAATCCGCCTGTTTGGTTTTTCGATATCTGTTACAGAACGGCCACAATAGGGCTTTAAAAATGGGTAGTATTTTGGCGAGGTCTCAGGAACGCTGCCGGACATACGTCATGAGTTTGCTGCGCATGCGCTAGATACGAAGGAATGTTCCAGCCGTTTGGCAGGTTAAATCTGTAGCGGTGAACTGGGTTGAATTTTACTCTCTATGACAGTAGTTTACTATTTTACAATGTCAAGGGCGGTGTTCCTGGATGTGGATGCTTTGTCACGATCATTGTTTGTTGATTTTCACCAACAAGCATGGAAAAAATCAACCCAGCGTGCAGAATGTCAAACAGATATTTCAGTAGCCTCGTGGGCCTAACGCTGACGGTAAGTAAACTTGTTTGTTGACGTTGATGTAAACAGGCGACGCTAAATATGCACGGAGAACAGTCCCTGATTAGTTGATATTTACTGTTGTGATACTTTGTCTCCGATGCTAATTAATTTTAAATTTCGGAAGTCTGTGTACCGTATTTGTTTGTGATTAGCTTGGAATTCGTCAGTGAGTGTTTACTTCTAAAAATAACCACGGGAATCTCCAGATTGATGTGACAATGTACACAGAACCGTGTGCTCTCGGACACTTTCTCGTGAATGACCACACCCAAGGCTACTCTGCAACTTCTCTGATACATGTATTAATTTGTTAAAAGAGAAATAACATAAATTTTAATTTTCACCGATCATATTCTAACATAGACTTACTAGAGTCCCCGCGGAGAAGGGATCCCTTACTCGGGCATGTCTTGCCTTGCTACGTACGCTCACGAGATGGACTAGCATTATCGATGAACATTATAAAAATCATTACAAGAATATGTAGAACAGGCGACATAAATATGACTAAGATGGCATTTAATTTTGTAGAACTATTAAATTGAACCTACACTGCGGGCTGGAAACTTCCTCTCTACAAGTACACTACTGTAGGCCTACATCATAAATCATCAATTGATTAAAAATGAACATTTCAAGGTTTTAAATGGATTTCTGCATGAAATATTGAATAATGTCAGTCTGTGTGATATTTTGCAATATGAAAGGCCAGTTCAAATTATATGCTTCACCTCATATTGATGATTATTGACAACTTTTTTTTCAATTGATTGTTTTTTTGAAATTTTTAATGAAATTTCAAGTAGTATTCTGGTCTATTATATTCAAATGCTTATAACTTGAAATTAAAGTTTTTAACATGCCCTTGATTGAGACTGTGCCTTTGAACAGGGTTAAATCATATAATCTTTTGCATTCATGTAAATATTAAAAACAATTTTAGTAAATTTTCAAATTCTTTGCCACAAATAGGCCTACTGTACAACATATATAAACCTTTCGCTTACTAAGTTACTTGTGCCAAAGAAAACAATTTGGTATTAAGTTAAAGTTAACTTAAGAACAATGTTGGATTTTTTTATATTTTGAATTTAAATCAGTATCAACATATTAAAAAATGTATTAAAGAAAATTACTAAACATATATATGATAGTTCTTCTTCAAAATATCTTCTGCACACAGGAAGAAATAAGTAAATTTTCAAATGTCTTTATCTAAAATACTATATCAACATATATCAACATTTGTTTATATTCATGAATACATGTGCCAAAGAAAACAATGTGCTGGAAACCTGTTCTAACAAAATTAAACCAAAATATTTCGGTTATTAATTAATTCATTGTTTTCACAATTAATAAGGATTGCGAGCAACCTGTTGTAACAAATTTATACTAAAACAAATTAATTATTATGTCACATCAAGTTAAATTCAGTAATTTCATGTTTAAAACTATGTTATCAATTTAACATAATTTGTTTTTAAAATAATTTCAACTTCATAACAAAGGTATTTTAGAAAATAACCAAATTAAAGTATTAATAGAAGTTACCTAGTAATATGTCATATGCGCACTGCCACAGGTAAAAATCAGTAAATTTTGAACTATCTTTGCCTCAAATACATTTCCTGTAACATATTTTATTAAACATTTCGCTTACATACGACGAAGGAAAGAAGGTGCGTGAAACAAATTATGACAAATTTAGGTAAAAAAAAAAAATTACATTGAACTAATATGTACCATATCTAATACATTTATAAAGTCAATTTATATTTGGATTTATCTTAAATTACTACAAAGGGTATTATAGAGATTATTTGACAATATCAAAGAATTAAATAACTGGATTTAATTAGCAAAATTTTTCAGAATAGTCTTCAAAATGCCATCTGCACACAGGTAGAATACTGTGACTTGCACAGGGACTTGTGTAAACAGTTCGCAATGTATGTTTCTGTTTTAAGGCCCACACTGCCATCAACTTTCCTCTATGTTCTAATAATTGAAATATTTTGAAATTTTGCCAGAAATCAGGTTTTCATTTGATAGATAAGCATCTTTTACAATTGTACTGTAGAAACAAGAATAATGTAGTTTGAGCAGGCCTGACACCGCAGTAAATTTTCCTCTAAAAACTGAATTAAAATATTTTGAAACTTAGCCCGAAATCTGGTTTTAGTTTCATATTGTAGAATTATTCTCTCAATTTCAAGCTATTTAGATATTGAGAATTCCAATTCACTTAGAACAATTCAAAACTTGCTAATTACCTAATTTTCATCAGGGAAAGATAAAGGGAATTAACTTGCTCATCTGGTCATAATATCAATTTATTATGAATTATAATGTAACAATTATTGATATTTCTCTTTCTATTCATGATCGATCAATAATTGATCATGGATTGTTTAAGAATTGATGATGATCGATCGATCAAGAACTTTATAGTGATTCCAAACACTATAAGAATTAAAGTTGCAAAATGTTTAGATAAAAAAAAATGTAATAGACATTTCCTGATTTGCTTGATATGGACCACTGACACTGATCATGACTTTGAACTTCAGGGAAATTCTCAAAATAGCATATTATCAAAATAGGCAAAAAAACAAACAATTTTACTTGTATCATTTGTATTTCACTGGGGAATACCAAAAATTGGAATTTTCCTCACGCATGTATGAATTATTAATTTTTCCGCCAAGTTTGAAATTGGGGCGAGCAAATTCCCGTAAAATCATGAAGATTTACATCGGATTGAGTTAATCCCTATATATTGTGAGGAAATTTGTCCAA
>NW_022982660.1:18399-43479 GCF_902652985.1 Pecten maximus
TGTACAGTGAAATTTTACATCAGACTTGTGAAACTTTAATTGATAATTAAACATTTCCTTTGTCACAAAGGGAATTTGTTCAATTGTGACCTTTGTTTTAAAGTATTCATGAGTTTAAATAGGTTCAAAGTTTGTCCGTCACGCCACTCCAGATTTGGGTCTGAAAATTAGTCAAGTATGAGGCATACCTATGCACATTTTATGATTTAACTCACTGTAATTTCAATACTTGTGCAAATATATTAATTGTCTTCGCATATTTGAGTACAGCTTTAGTATCACTTTATATAATTGAAGTAATGATTTTAGAAAAATGAATTTAACTTCACATTTTAAGCATTTAAATGATTTTTTTCCTTAAAAAATTGTAAAATCTCATTTTAATTTTCAAACAAATCATTGAAAACTTGGTGAGATGTTGTGTAACTTCCAAGAATTACTTAACATGAAAATTCAGTCACATTACTTGGTGTCAGTACAAGTTATGCTCTCTTTAATACTCTGAGGTAGACTTCCAGAACAGTGTACCCCCAGGGGACCCTTGACCACTTGACCACTAATTACCTGATTAGTACTAAGTGACCCCCAAGTGTGTCTATGTGTAAATATTGTCTTTAAAAACTGGTCTTTCAGAATGCAAAAAGTTAGACAGGCTGAGACATCAAATAAAAAAGTTATTCACTAATATATACAAAAATCTTTTTTAAATCTTGATTTTTCAAGTTTTTCTTAATTAACATGTTATAACATCTTTATTTTTTTCAAGAGCATAATATAAATATGACACAAGTTAGTCTGCTGAATGTGTGTTATTGTCATGAATTCATTGCAACTATTCCATCAACCTTGTGTGCAAAACAGGAATGTTTGCATGGTGACCCTGCTCAGTTAGTGAAAATTGGCCCCTGTAGTACATATTGAAATTTCAGGACTGTTGCTAAATATTTTTTCCTGACTTAGCTGTTACAGATATGGACATAATTTTAGCATAGATTTATAGTGCAATATTTAATCTACTGGCAGAATTTTGTTTTGACACCATTTCCATGTTTGTTTGTGAGGCAGGACACGGGGAGTTATAAGGCTTGAGGAGTAATATTTTGTGATTTTCCGGATTTTCCTACAATATAGTAGGGTGGTAACACTTAAATATAAATATCTTGGATAGTTCTACACGTGATGTAAAAACCAGATTTTTTGCAAACTTCTGAAATATTTTAATTTTGATTTTAATCAACTTTTCCTCCAAGATTGAAATTGGGGTGAGCTAATGCCCATAAAATCATGAAGATTTACATCTGATTGAGTAAATCCCTATATTTCTAGGAAATTTGTCCTGATTCAGGTATCGTCTGATTTTGATGAAATTTGGTATGTAGGTAAATCATGGGGCACCGGTCCCTCTCGTAGCCTCACTTTCACAATTAAACAAAATGACTGCCTATTCCTGGGTTCTTATTGGTCGAAATGTAGATATTGTTCGATTTCAATTCGATTTGATAAATTGGGGTATAATGGTAATGCAAATTCAACTTTATGGGTTTTGTTGCCTTAACGTCTTGTTATTGGTCGAAACTTAGATATTGATCGATTTTGACAAAACGTGCTCACACAAAGTTATCGCCCCTTACTGCACTTCATTCCATCTGTGATATCCTTCAGGTGTCACCCTCTAGTATGGAATGAAGTGCAGTAAGGAGGCGATAACGGAGTTATCGTTCCTTACGGAACGTAATGTATACACGGCTACTTCTGCCTATTTAGCAGCATATATCAGCGATTTGAGGGCAAAGAAAACTGTCCGTAACTTCTTGATGACACTTTCCACACTTGTAAAACTCGGTGTGATCTACGTCCTGACATATTCGGTATATCTGGGAAAAATCTAGTTATGGAGATATTTTGGGTCAAACACGCCAAAATCGTCATTTTGACTAAGAGGTTCTGTTAAAACCGCCCTCAAAATTCGAAAAAAAATCCAGAAACATATGCAATGCACATGTAAATAGATAAATGTTTCCTGAAGAAAACCGTCTGTTTAGTTTTTCGATATCTTTATCAGAACGGTCACAATATTGTTTTGAATATGGCCTATTTTTTCGACCTTCTTAGTATTTTTCCACTCGACAGGGGTATTTTGATAGCAGACGATCGCATGTTTTGATGACGTAACGCCCAACCTGAACTCGTCACGAAAGTTTGTTGTGAAAGCGCCGGTTGATTGAACTGCTCGATGAGCTGGGTTCAGTTGTATTTTACCGTCACTGCCAGTATATATTGTTATTTTTCAACATCAGAGGCAATGCTCCAGGATATAGATCCTTTGTCACGATCATTGTATCTCGCTTTTCACAAACATGCATGCGAAAAATCAACCCAGCGTTCAGAATGTCAAGCAAATTCCCGAAGCCTCGTAGGCCTAACGCTGACGGTAAGTAAACTTGTTTGTTGACGTTGATGTAAACAAACGACGGTAAATATGCGCGAAGAATAGTTCCTGTTTATTTGACATTTACTGTACATTGTCTCCAATTTTCAGATTTAGATAGTTTCTGTATTTGTTTGTGACTAGCTTCGTCAGGGATTTTTTTCATCGTATTACGTCTAAAAATAACAACGGAAATCTCCAGATTGATGTGACAAATGTACACAGAACCGTGTGCTCTCGGACACTTTCTCGTGAACGAATACATTCCAGGTTACTCAGATTCAGCTTTGTAACTCCTGTGATATATGCATTACCTTTAGGGAAGAGAGATGGAATAAATTTTGATTTTAGCGATCACACACCAAGATAGACTTACTAGAGTCTCCACGGAGAAAGGATGCCTTACTCGGCTCGTCTTCCATGTTGCTGTACGTACATGTACAATGTACGCTTGTATTATCGGTGAACATTACAGCGGTTACATAGAATCATTACAAGTTGATGCAGAACAGGCGACTGATACAGGACTGATATTTCAATTAATTTTGTAGAACTAGAGTATCTAAATTGAACCTACAGGGAGCTGGACAGTTCCATGGGTTCTGTCACCTGACTACATGATCAATTGATTAAAAATAAAAATCTTCAGAGTTGAAATAGGTTTCAGCATGAAATATTGAATGAGTACAGCTTGTGTGACATTTTACATTTTGAAAGGCCAGTTTAAACTAGATTCATTGTTTTCTTTACATCATATAATTTTTTTTATCAACAATGTGTTCAATAATTTTTCAGGCTTTTAATGAAATAGTCCATTATAAATTAAAACACATGTTTATAATTTTAAATAGAGATTGCTAATCTGCCCTTGATTAAGATTATGTCTCTGGACAGGGTCAAATTATTTCATCTTTTCTATTTGAATAATGTCTCTTGGACAGCCTTTTTATTTGAATAAACAACATAATGTAAATTTTCAAATTCTTTGCCACAAATACCATACAACATATTAAATCTTTCGCTTACTTGTGCCGAAGAAAACAATGTATGAGAACCATGTTCTGACAAAATTATGCTAAAATAATGTCAATTATTTTGTGGCATTAAGTTAAATTAACTAATTTAGGGTGTGGAACCATATTGGATTTGTTTTATATTTTGAATGTAAATCAATATCAACATATTCAAAAATGTATTATAGAAAATTATTTGACATATACACATAAAAGATAGTTTTTCTTCAAAATGTTATCTCCACGCAGATAGAAATTAGTAAATTTTCAAATATCTTTACCTAAAATACTATTTCAACATATTTTAACATTTGTTTACATACATGCATGTGCCAAAGAAAACAATGTGCGAGAAACCTGTTCAAACAAAATTACAGTAAAATAATATCAGTTCTAAATTTATTAACTTTTTCGCAATTTATATGGGTTGGGAGAAACCTGTTATAACAAATTTACACTAAAACAACTTAAATTAATATGTCACATTAAGTTAAATTCAAGAATTTCAGGTTATAAATCATGTTATCATTGTAACATAATTTGTTTTGATATTTTGATTTTAAAATAATTTTAGCTTCATACAAAAGGTATTTTAGAAAATAACCAAATTAAATGATTAATAGAATTTATCTGATAATCATAAGTTTACGCAATATTCTCCTTGGAAATGTCATCTGTGCACAGGTAAAAATCAGTAAATTTTGAAATATCTTTCCGTCAAATACCATATTTCCTGTTACATATTTTATTAAACCTTTCGTTTACATACGACAAAGGAAAGAAGGTGCGAGAAACCAAATCTGACAAATTCAAACTTAAAAAAATGACAATTCATACTTAGATTTATTTTAATTGACTACAAAAGGTATTATAGAGATTATTTGACAATATCAAGGAATTAAATAACTGGATTTAATTAGCAAAATTTCTCAAAATAGTCTTCGAAATGCCATCTACACACAGGTAGAATACAGCTTCACGGGGACAGGTTTGTAAACAGTTCACAATGTATGTTTCTGTTTTAAGGCCCACACTGCCACGAAAAATATGCAGGGGGCCCATTCTACTTTGCAGGCCCCTGACCGCAATCAATTCCTCCCTATGTTCTACTGAAGAAAAACTGAATTTAAATATTTTGAAACTTAGCCCAAAATCTGGTTTTGATTTCATATTGTTGAACTATTTTCTCAATTTCAAGCTATTAAGATATGGAGAAAACACTATCTTCCACATTTTTCAATTCTTTGTTAGAGTGATTTGCAACATTGAGATAGCTTATGAAAGAAATATTGAAAAGTTATTCCGTAGATGTTTCATATACAGTCAAACCTACTCTAATGGCCACCTTGGATAAGTTAAGCGGTCAGTCTGTGGTCCGCCTGATGGAAATTATAATGAACCTTAAATAAGCGGTCACCTGTCTAATGCGGCCAACGTCAACAAAAATCTGTCCCGAGTCGTTGTATTATCTTGTATTAAGCGGCCATTTTGTTCTGAAGTAGACATCCGCAATGATCACATGGCCAGTTATTTTTATCAAATTCATCAAAACTTTTTTTTTTTGGTGTTCATTTCAAAATACACTGTACATGTTATATTGTTATCAATATCAGTAAGTGCATTATAATATGATGAATTCAATAAACTGTTGAGAAAAAAGAATTGGGCAACAGGCAGTTCCTGGCCAACCTGGTTTAAACAGCCACCTGTCTTAAGCAGCTGATATCTGTCGGTCCCTTGGGTGGCCGCTTAATACAGGTACGACTGTATATAGAGAAGGGAAGGTGAAAATCAGTCCCATTTGTGCTGTCGTGGTTGTCCTTGGGCAAGAAACTTTTAAGTACGTACTTTCATTACTCTTGATGGCATGCGATGGGCTGCCAATGTGTTATTCTGTGAGGTAGTCACTAACTACTACAAAGAGACCTAACTCAAAATAAAAGGATGATTATATATCACAAGACACATAGCAAAACAAGCATATATATGAGTAAGTCATTTATTTTCAGTGCTGTCGTGGTTGTGTCCTGGATGCCGGCATACGACAGCTGACATACATGCTGTTCAGAGAGGTAGTCACCAACTACTGCAAGGAGAACAGACCTCAAACTATGATATGCCAGTTATTTTTCAGAAACCGGGCAAACTGCTATCTCATAAAAGGGTTAAAAAAGTTATTAACAAGAAATATCTTTAAAAAAGATAAATGGCATAGTTTTAATGCTGGTGGTTATAATGTAAAACTACTGGTAAAATAAGTTAACGAACTACATTGTAATTAATAAATGCGCAGTTTCAGCACGGATAACAAAATTATATCAGTTTCAATCATTTTTGGTGATAATAAGACTGCAAATGTGTCATTTGAATAGATGCATCCACTTATTCAGCTTGCATTCAATTTAAAAGGGACATCCCGGTAAAAACGTAGTAATTTTCACTGAATGTACGCGTTTTGTTCCTTTCCAGTTATGTTTCTGTGCTGTCCCAATGTTCACAGTCAATCCCTATGTCCAGCTTGACCACTCGATTTAGTTGGGAATCTCCCTCTAAATCAAGCGCGGAAATTATTTTAAAATCATTACGTGACTGTTTTGAAATCGTGGCAGCACAAACACACAATAGTTTACAAGGCGATATATACATTGTATATTCCATCTGGGTTAGTTGGATAACGATATTATACAGTGGTTTAAATGTTAAATAACACGTTCTGTATACCTTGGTATATTACGGCTCACATATTTATGTGTAAATAAGTGTAAACATTGTCCATATAGTAAAGTGACAGTAGGATGTACTGGTACAGACTGTATAAATATTACCGAGTTTGTGGAACTATTACAGAGTTTGTGGAAATCTTACCGAGTTTGTGGAAACCTTACAGAGTTACCGAGATTGTCATGAACTACTATCAAACAATCAAGCAGAATACGAGCGGCGTCCGTATTGCTGCTGTTTTCATGTTTGAACTAGCTGTTACAGTTTATAGTACTGCTTCCCAAGTTTAATTCTAGGATTGTGTTTGACCCATTTTCCTGTTATTCTCTTCATTGTAGAAGCTGTTATCGTTTTCAACCGCAGTCGGTTCACATTGGAAGCCATTTTTGTTAGCTCATCTGGTCCGAAGGACCAAGGTGAGCTTATGCCATACCGTGGCGTCTGTCGTCCGTCCGTCAACAATTGACTTCTTCTTCATAACCGCTGATCAGAATTTGATCAAATTTGGTCAGAAGCATCCTATGGGTAGGGGACTCAAAATTGTACAAATGATGGGGCTGGCCCCCCAGGGGCCTGAGGGGTGGGATATAAACGACTTCTTCACTGAAACCGAGCAATGGATAAAGCTCATATTTGCTTGGTATCATCACTATGGGCTGGGGACTCAAAATTGTACAAATGATGGGGCTGACCCCCAAGGGGCCTGAGGGGCGGGGCCAAATGTGGTCAATTTGGCTATATTGATATAAACGACTTCTCCTCTGAAATCGAGCAATGGATATCGCTCATATTTGCCTGATAGCATCACTGTTGGATGGGGATTCAGAATTGTACCCCCTGGGGACGTAGGGGTGGGGCAAAAATGGGTCAATTTGGTTAAATTGATATAAACAACTTCTTCTCTAAAACTAAGCAATAAACAACTTCTTCTCTGAAACTAAGCAATGGATATCACTCACATTTGTATTTTCAAAATTGTACAAAGTTAGGGGTCCCCCCCCCCCCCCCCCCCCCCCCCCCACACACACACACACACCGGGGGTGGGGGGGGGGGGGGCTGAGGGGTTGGGACAAAAGGGGTCAATTTCTCTGAAACAGCTCATATTTGACTGGTAGCATCTTTTTGGGTAGGAATTCAAAATTTTATAAAGGAAGTGACCCCTGGGGTGCAGAAGGCGGGTCCAAAAGGCGTCAATTGGTTTAAACGACTTCTTTCCTGAAACTTACCAATAGATATTTTCACTCACATTTGTGTGGTAGCATCCCTATGGGGTTGCGCCAAAAGTAAATTTTATTTCATGGATTAAGGTATTTTTTTGCATAAAAATATCACGTTCCCATATAAAATGCCTATGATATACTGACATAGCAATACCGGTGACAAATATACTTAATCATCAGATTTGTTTCATATCTCGTGAAATCCATGTGAGCGATACAGGCCCTCTGGGCCTCTTGTTTCCATGTGTTTTAGTTTGTTGTGGGCATGCGTTTATCGTATATGTCACAAAAGTTTTGCATATTCAGATTGTTGATAACCTTTTAATAATTTATGTTTTTATGTACATACATCATCGAATTCGAATGGTTATTGTTCAGAAGGTTTTTTTTTTAAAAGATATACCCAATAATATGATAAAAAAATACAAAATAAATATTGGTTTACCGTGAGGTCCTTTAACTTTGTTTCGTTTTTAACTGTATATCTGCATTTTACATTAACCGCTACATTGACCAATCACATTCTTCATCTTGACCAGTAACGCCACCTGTCGTGTTATATCCGGGGCCAAAACAAAATTAGATGGCTATGCCGAAAAAAGGAAAAACATGATTTATTATGCTTGATTAAGCTTTATTTACATAAAGTACTTAGGACCATTCAAAACTTAAAGAAAGATAAAGGGAATTAATTCGCACATCCTGTTTCGATATTGATTAATTATAGAATTATAATGTAGCCATTATTGATATTTCTCTTTCTATTCATGATCGATCAATAACTGATCATCGATTGTTTATGAAATGATGATAATCAATCAATCAAGAACTTTATAGTGATTCCAAACACTATTTATAATTATAAGAAGCTGCAAAATGTTGAAATAAAAAAATGTAATAGACCATTTCCTTATTTGCTTGATATGGACCACTGACACTGATCATGACTTTGAACTTCAGGGAAATTCTCAAAATAACGAATAACGAAGTCTCAAGTGACCTATTCTAATCGCCTTCTGTCCATCATCGTGCGTCTGTAAACAATTTACATGAATTTGCGACTTCTCCAAAACCACTTAACGAAATTCAATGAAATTTGGCAGAAAGTTACTATGGATAAAGGTCAACCAAAATTGTGAATGATGTGGTCCCCACCCCCCAGGGGCCTGAGGGGTGGGGCTAAAAATGGTCAAATTGACTAAAACTTCAAAAATCTTCTTCTCTACTCTCAGATATGGTGGAGTCAAACACTCTTTATAGATGAAGGGGTCTTGTTGTGCTTTACCAAAATTGTGAATTGCATGACCCTGGAAAACTTTACTATAGTTTATAAAGGGAAATCACATTTTTGACCATTATTTGTTGGATTTGTATTGGAACTCATTCTAACCCGGTCAATGTTATCAGCATGGGATAACACTTTGATGGAAAGCACATTTTGGCCCTGACTGACCCCAAGGGGCTGAGGGGCGGGGCTAAAAAGAGTCAAATTGACTGAAATTTCAAAATCTTATTCTCAATACCTATGTAAGATAGAATCAAATACTTTTCATAGAAAGAATGGTTTTATAGTGTTTTACTTAAATTGGGAATTTCATGACCCTGGGGTTTCATGTTTGCCCCTTCGGAGAGGGTAAACTTTACTATAATTTATATAGGGAATTCATATTTTTGACAATCATTTGTTTTATGTCTATTGGAATTCATTTTAACTTTCTTAAAATTATCAATATGGGATGACAGCTTAATATGCACATGTTGGCCCTGACTGACCCCAAGGACTGATTGGTGGGGCGAAAAAGGATCAATTAAATTAACTGAAATATTTCAAATCTCAGGTGACCGTTAAGGCCCGTTAGGCCTCTTGTATTAAAATACCGGTAGTTTAGGCAAAAAAAAAAGTTCAGGTAAAACAAAAAATATCTTTAAAAAAGATAAACAGCATAGTTTTAATGCTGGCGGTTATAATGTAAAACTGATGGTAAAATAAATTAACAAGCTAAAGCGTTTGAGCACGAATAACAAAATTATATCAGTTTGAATAATTTTTTTGGTAATAATAAGACTGCATTTCCATCAGGAACATTATTTTGTTAATGTGTCATTTAGAAAGATAATCTACTTATTCAGCTTGCATTCAATCTTATCTTTGTTTCGTTTTTAACTGCATATCTTCATTTTGCATTAACCGCTACATTGGCCAATCACATACTTCATCTTGACCAGTAACGCCACCTGTTGCGTCATATCCGGGGCCAAAAGAAAATTATACGGCTATGCCAAAAAAAAAAAATCCTTCTCTCATTTGTATTTTGGTTCCACTGGCGAACACCAAAAATTTGGATTTTCCTCACACAAGTAAGAATTATCAACTTTTCCTCCAAGATTGAAATTGGGGTGAGCTAATTCCCATAAAATCATGAAGATTTACATCTGATTGAGTAAATGCCTATATTTCTAGGAAATTGGTCCGGATTCAGGTATCGTCTGATTTTAATGAAATTTGGTATGTAGGTAAATCATGGGAAAACGGTCCCTCTCGTAGCCTCACTTTCACAATTAAACAAAATGACTGCCTATTCCTGGGTTCTGATTGGTCGAAATGTAGATATTGTTCGATTTCAATTCGATTTGATAAATTGGGGTATAATGGTAGTGCAAATTCAACTTTATGGGTTTTGTTGCCTTAACGTCTTGTTATTGGTCAAAACTTAGATATTGATCGAATTTTGACAAAACGTGCTCACACAAAGTTATCGCCCCTTACTGCACTTCATTCCATCTGTGACATCCTTCAGGTGTCACCCTCTAGTATGGAATGAAGTGCAGTAAGGAGGCGATAACAGAGTTATCGTTCCTTACGGAACGGAATGTAGACATGGCTACTTCTGGCTAATTTGCCGCATATAGTCGCGATTTGGGCGCAAAGAAAACGGCTCCATATATCTTGTTTAAACTTTCTACACTTGTAAAACTCGATGAGATCTAGGTCCTGACATATCCAGTATATCTGGGAAAAATCTAGGTATGGAGATATTTGGGGTCAAACAGGCCAAAATCGTCACTTTCAGCGCTGGTTTCTGTATAATTCAGCCTAGAGAGTTCAATCTTAAAGCTGAAGAACTGACACTCCAAACAAAGCAAGTAGAAGTAATTCCGAAGAAAACCGTCTGTTTAGTTTTTCGATGTCTTGATCAGAACGGTCACAATATTGTATTGAAAACGGCCTATTTTTTCGACCCTCTCAGTATTTTTCCACTCGACAGGGGTATTTTGATAGCAGACGATCGCATGTTTTGATGACGTAACGCCCATCCTGAACTCGTCACGAAAGTTTGTTGTGTAAGCCGCCTGATGATTGAACTGCTCGATGAGCTGGGTTCAGTTGTATTTTACTGTCACTGCCAGTATATATTGCTATTTTTCAATATCAGAGGCAATGCTCCAGGATATAGATACTTTGTCACGATCATTGTATGTCGTTTTTCACAAACATGCATGCGAAAAATCAACCCAGCGTTCAGAATGTCAAGGAAATTCCCGAAGCCTCGTAGTCGTAGGCCTAACGCTGACGGTAAGTAAACTCGTTTGTTGACGTTTGATGAAACAGACGAGGGTAAATATGCACGGAGAACAGTTCCCGTTTACTTAATATTTGCTGTAGTTATACATTGTCTCCAAAGTTAATTAATTTTAAATTTCGGTAGTGTGTGAACCGTATTTGTTTGTGGTTCGTCAGTGATCATGATTGTTTACGTCTAAAAATAACAACGGGAATCTCCAGATTGATTTGACAAATGTACACAGAATCGTGTGCTCTCAGACACTTTCTCGTGAACTAGCACACCCAATGCTTCTTCCTTGCAACTTCTCTGATATATCAATTACCTTGTGAAAAGAGGAATGAAATAAGTTTTGGTTTTTGCCGATCATATACTGATATAGACTTACTAGAGTTCCGCGGTGATGGGATGTAAACACAGGTCTTGCTACGTACTGGCACGAGATATTTTTTAGAACTATTTAAATTGAACCACCTACACTGCGGGCTGGAAACTTCCTCACAACATTACAGTAGGCCTACATCATATCAATTGTTAGAAATGAAAATTTCAAGATTTGAAATAGATTTCTGCATAAAATGTTGAATAACGTCAGCCTGTGTGACATTTTACAATTTGAAAGGCCAGTTCAAACTATTAAATTATTTGCTTCGCCTTACATTATCTACAACTTTTTTTGCAATTTTAAAATTCATTTTTGAAAATTTAATGAAACAGTATTCTGGTCTATTATATTCAAATGCTTATTATAACTTAGAATTAAAGTCTGTAACATGCACTTGATTGAGACTGTGCCTTTGGACAGGTTAAATCATATCGTCTTTTGCATACATGTATATGTAAATAAACAGAATTAATATAGTAAATTTTCAAATTGGTTGTTTCAAATACCATACAACATATTTAAATCTTTCGCTTGCATACACCGAAAAGAAGTATAATGCAAAAAAGCTGTTCTGACACATTTTTGCACAAATATTGTGAATTATTATGTTGCATTAAGTTAAACTCAATTACTTTGGGTGTGAAAACATGTTATGTATTTTTTTTTGTAATATTTTGATTTAAAATTTGTTTCAACTTATTACAAAAGGTATTATAGAAAATTATTTGACAAAATCAGAGTTACCAGAATTCAACTATCACCATTTTGCAAAATAGTCTTTGAAATGTCATCAGTGCACACTGCACAGGTAGAAATTTGTGGATTTTCAAATATCTTTGCCTCAAATACCATACCAACATATTTAAACCTTTTGCTCGCATGCGCCGAAGGAAATCATATGCGAGAAAGCTGTTCTGACAAATTTATGCTAAAATATTGTCAATTATTATGTCACATTAAGTTAAATTAAGTTAATTTTGGTGTTAAAACATGTTATGTTATTTTTTTTGTAATATTTTGATTTAAAATTAATTTCAACTTATTACAAAAGGTATTATAGAAAATTATTTGACAAAATCAGAGTTACCAGAATTCAGCTATCACAATTTTACAAAATAGTCCTCGAAATGTCATCTGCACACAGGAAAATTAGTGGATTTTCAAGTATCTTTGCCTCAAATAGCATACCTACATATTTAAACCTTTCGCTCGCATGCACCGAAGAAAACAATGTGCGATAAAGCTGTTCTGACAAATTCGTGCTAAAATATTGTCAATTATTATGTTGCATTAAGTTAAACTCAGTTACTTTGGGTATGAAAACATGTAGTGTAATTTTTTATTATCTTTTGAAATCAATTTCAACTTATTGCAAAAGATATTACATATTATTACTTGATAAAATTACAGAATTCCCAATATCTTATTATCACTATTTTACCAAATATTCTGATTCAAAATGTCATCTACAAATAGGTAAACATGAGTAAATTTTCAAATATTTTTACCTCAAATACTGTCCCATAGCAACATATTTTAATTTTTTATTTACATGTGAAAACAATATGTTCTTGATGGCATGTGAAGGGCCTCCTATATGTTGTTAAGTGAGGTAGTCACCAGCTACTACCAGGAGACCCTACTTCAAAATGACACTGGCTGTTCAGGGGGTGATAATCCCAGCAAACATAACAACACAAACATAGTTAAGAGTAAGTCATTTATTTTCAGTGCTGTTTTGGCTGTGTCCTCGATGGCATGCGACAGGTCTCCTGCATGTTGTTCAGTGAGGTAGTCACCAACTACTACCCGGCCTCAAACTAAGAGATGCCACTTATTTTTCAGAAACCCGCCAAACTGGTGTTCACTAGTACTGCTACCTCATAAGAGGTTGAAAAAAAACCATGATTTTTTTATGCTTGATTCAACTTCATTTAGATAAATTTTAGCTCGAATTCACTTAAAATTTGAAACTTGCTAATTACATGTACCTTATTTGTGATCTGGCAAATATAAAAAGAGATAACTTGCTCATCTGGTCTCATATATTCAATTAATTATCAGTTATAATGAAGTGATTACTGAATAAATTATTCAATGTTTTATAACAAAGTCAAAATGACTGATTGGGTATGGCATAATCCATATAGGCTGAATACTGGTTGATTTTGCCCGCTTTGTGAACTCATAAATTTTGGACACAGGATTTTGACATCATTTACATGACATTTTTAATTCTTAGATGGCATGTCACTATTTTATTGATTAGAATACTGAGGGTGTGTAACAGAGCGCATGATTAATTAAATTTAAATCGCTGTCATCACTAGGGATCAAACCCAGGACCTCTGGCTTACTAGTCTTGCGCTCAACTGAGCGAGCTATAGAGAAGATCTCTCTAGCCGAGCGGTATATTGCGGCTAGTATTTACCAGGTTACATATTCCTCCTCCAGGAAAGAAAGCGTGATGCTTGTGGAGCAATCCTGATTATTTTTCCCGGGTCCCTACATAGGCGCCAAAGTAACAGAGCGCATGATTAATTAAATTTAAACCACTGCCTCCGCTAAGAATCGAACCCAGGACCTCTGGCTTACTAGTCTTACGCTCAACCGATCAAACTAAATTGAAGATCTCTCTAGTTGAGTGGTATATTGCGGCTAGTATTTACAGGGTTACAAGTTCATAATCTATTGTTTATTAGCTGGGTTTATCACCATATGAAGATCTAGAGTCAGGATCATTTTGAGGCTGGGTCTGCTTGTAGTTGTTGATGACTACCTCATTGAACAACACACGAGAGGCCCAGAACATTGGATTGGATAGATGCTAATTGAATCAACGTGCCATATTCCAGAAACCTGTAGAATTGTGAGAATTATTACAAGATAATTTATAACCAATACATAATTAAGTCCTCCACTTAATGTAATTTGACACTCAGAGACTTCTAATTATTGGTGGAAATTGAGATATTGTTTGATTTTGATGAAATTTGGTATGTAGGTACATCATTTGACACCGGTCGCTCTCGTAGCCTCACTTTCACATTTAAACAAAATGGCCGCCAATCCTTTGTCCAAATTCAGATATTGTTCGATTTTGATGAAATTTGATATGTAGGAACATCCTTGGACACAAGTCCCTCTTGTAGCCTCAATTTCACATTTTAACAAAATGGCCGCCAATTCTTGGACTCTGATTGGTCCGATTTCGATATCGTTCGATTTTGATGAAATTTGGTATGTAAGTTCATCATTGGACACCGGTCCCTCTCAAAGCCTCTCTTTCACATTTAAACCAAGTGGACGCCAATTCCTGGCCTCTGATTTGTCCAAATTTAGATATTGTTCGATTTTGAGGAAATTTGATATGTAGGAACGTCTTTGGACACAAGTCCCTCTTGTAGCCTCAATTTCACATTTAAACAAAATGGCCGCCAATTCTCGGCTTCTGATTGGTCCGGATTTAGATATCGTCGGATTTTGATGAAATTTAGTATATAGATACATAATTGCACACGGTACCTCTCGTTGCCCCAATTCTTGGCCTCTGATTGGTCCAGATTCCGATATCGTCTGATTTTGATCATTGAACACTGGTCGCTCTCATAGCCTCACTTTCACATTTAAACAAAATGGTCGCCAATTCCTGGCCTCTGATTGGTCGAAATGTAGATAATGTTCAATTTCAATTAGATTTGATATATGGGAGTATGGAATGAAGTGCAGTAAGGAGGCGATAACAGAGTTATCGTTCCTTACGGAACGAAATGTAGACACGGCAACTTCTGCCAAGTTATAGGCAGATAACTGGGTTTTGGGAGTCCCGAAAACTGTCCGTAACTTCTTGATGAAACTTTCCACACTTATAAAACTCGGTGTGATCTAGGTCCTGACATATCCGGTATATCTGGGAAAAATCTAGTTATGGAGATATTTGGGGCCAAACACGCCAAAATCGACACTTTGACTGCTGGTTTCTGTATAACTCGACCTGGAGAATTCAATCTTAAAGCTGACGAATTGACACTCCAAATATAGAAAGAAGAAGTAATTCCGAAGAAATCCGCCTGTTTGGTTTTTCGATATCTGTTATAGAACGGCCACAATAGGGCTTTAAACATGGGTAGTAATTTGGCGAGGTCCCATGGAACGCTGCCGGACATACGTCATGAGTTTGCTGCGCATGCGCTAGATACGAAGGAATGTTGCAGCCGCTTGGCAGGGTCAATCTGTAGCGGTGAACTGGGTTGAATTTTACTCTCTATGACAGTAGTTTACTATTTTACAATGTCAAGGGCGGTGTTCCTGGATGTGGATGCTTTGTCACGATCATTGTTTGTTGATTTTCACCAACAAGCATGAACAAAATCAACCCAGCGTGCAGAATGTCAAGCAAATATTTCAGTAGCCTCGTAGGCCTAACGCTGACGGTAAGTAAACTTGTTTGTTGACGTTGATGTAAACAGACGACGCTAAATATGTACGGAGAACAGTTCCTGATTAGTTGATATTTACTGTTGTGATACTTTGTCTCCGATGTTAATTAATTTTAAGTTTCGGAAGTCTGTGTACCGTATTTGTTTATGATTAGCTTGGAATTCGTCAGTGAGTGTTTACGTCTAAAAATAACAACGGGAATCTCCAGATTGATGTGACAATGTACACAGAACCGTGTGCTCTCGGACACTTTCTCGTGAATAACCACACCCAAGGCTACTCTGCAACTTCTCTGATACATGTATTTATTTGTTAAAAGAGAAATAACATAAATTTTAATTTTTACCGATCATATTCTAACATAGACTTACTAGAGTCCCCGCGGAGAAGGGATGCATTACTGTGGCATGTCTTGCCTTGCTACGTACTCTCACGAGATGGACTAGCATTATAGATGAACATTATAAAAATCATTACAAGAATATGTAGAACAGGCGACATAAATATGACTTAAGAAGGCATTAAATTTTGTAGAACTATTAAATTGACCCTACACTGCAGGCTGGAAACTTCCTCTCTACAACTAGTACACTAGGCCTACATCATAAATCATCAATTGATTAAAAATGAACATTTCAAGATTTTAAATGGATTTCTGCATGAAATATTGAATAATGTCAGCCTGTGTGACATTTTGCGATATGAAAGGCAAGTTCAAATTATATACTTCACCTCATATTGATGATATTGACAATTTTTTTTTCAATTGATTGGTTTTTTTTTTAATTTTTAATGAAATAGTATTCTGGTGTATTAGATTCAAATGCCTATAACTTGAAATTAAAGTTTTTAACATGCCCTTGATTGAGACTGTGCCTTTGAACAGGGTTAAATCATATAATCTTTGCATGCATGTAAATTTATTAAAAACAATTGTAGTATATTTTCAAATTCTTTGCCACAAATACCGTACAACATATATAAACCTTTCGCTTACTTGTGTCAAAGAAAACAATTTGTGACAAACCTGTTCTGATAAATTTATGCTAAAATATTGTCAATTATTATGTCGCATTAAGTTAAATTAACTTATTTAAGAACCATGTTGGATTTTTTTTATATTTTGAATTCAAATCAGTATCAACATATTAAAAATGGATTAAAGAAAATTACTAAACATAAAAAAGATAGTTTTTCTTCAAAATGTCATCTGCACACAGGTAGACATTAGTAAATTTTGAAATGTCTTTACCTAAAATACTATATCAACATATTTCAACATTTCTTTACATGTGCCAAAGAAAACAATGTGTGGACATGCATGTTCTAACAAAATTATCCTAAAATATTGTCGGTTATTAATTAATTCATTGTGTTCGCAATTGATAAGGATTGCGAGCAACCTGGTGTAACAAATTTATATACTAAAACAACTTAATCATTATGTCACATTAAGTTAAATTCAGTAATTTCATGTTTAAAATCATGTTATCAATTTAAGTTTTAACATAATTTGTTTTGATATTTTAATTTTAAAGCAATTTCATCATAACAAACCATATTAAAGTATTAATAGAAGTTACCTAGTAATCCTAAGTTTACAAAATATTCTCCCTGGAAATGTCATATGTGCACAGGTAAAAATCAGTAAATTTGAAATATCTTTGCCTCAAATACCATTTTTTCTGTAACATATATATTTTAGTAAACATTTCGCTCACATACAACGAAGGAAAGAAGGTGCGAGAAACCAATTCTGACAAATTTAAACTAAAAAAAATGACATTGAACTAATATGTACCATATCTAATATATGTATTAAATCAATTAATATTTGGATTTGTTTTAACTTACTACACAATGTATTATAGAGATTATTTGACAATATCAAAGAATTAGATAACTGGATTTAATTAGCAAATTTTTTCAGAATAGTCTTAAAAATGCCATCTGCACACAGGTAGATTAGAATACTGTGACTTACACAGGGACTTGTGTAAACAGTTTGCAATGTATGTTTCTGTTTTAAGGCCCACACTGCCATGGAAAATATATTTACATCAGGAGACACATTCTACTTTGTAGGCCTCTGACTGGCAATCAACTTCCCTCTTTGTTCTAGATAATAATTGAAATATTCTGAAATTTTGCCAGAAATCTGGTTTTAGTTTCATATTGTAGAATTATTCTCTCAATTTCAAGCTATTTAGATATTGAGAATTCCAATTCACTTCGAACAATTAAAAACTTGCTAATTACCTAATTTTCATCAGGGAAAGATAAAGGGAATTAACTCGCTCATCTGGTCATGATATCAATTTATTATAAATTGTAATGTAGTGATTATTATATTATATTATTATATTATATTATATTATATTATTATATTTCTCTTTCTATTCATGATCAATCAATAATTGATCATGGATTGTTTAAGAATTGTTGATGATCGATCGATCAAGAACTGTATAGTGATTCCAAACACTATAAGAAGTTGCAAACTGTTTAAAACAAATGTAATAGACATTTCCTTATTTGCTTGATATGGACGACTGACACTGATCATGACTTTGAACTTCAGGGAAATTCTCGAAATAGCATATCATTAAAATAGCTTAGGAAAACAAACAAACAAATTTCCTTCTATCATACATACTAAAAATTTGGATTTTCCTCACGCAAGTATGAATTATTAACTTTTATTAATTAAGATTGAAATTGGTGCGAGCTAATTCCTGTAAAATCATGAAAATTTACATCTGATTGAGTTAATGATTATATTGTGAGGAAATCGAGTTAATCCCTATGTTGTGAGGAATTGTTCCAAATTAAGATATTGTCCTATTTTGATGAAATTTTATATGTAGATACATCATTGATCACCGGTCGCTCTCGTAGCCTCACTTTCACATTTAAACAAAATGGTCGCCAATTCCTGGCCTCTGATTGGTCGAAATGTAGATAATGTTCAATTTCCATTAGATTTGATGTATGGGGGTATTAAGGGGACTAGAAATTCAACTTGATGGGTTTTGTTGCCTTTACGAACAACAGTCTTTTTATTGGTCGAAACTTAGATATTGAGCGATTTTGACAAAACATGCTCACACAGAGTTATCGCCCCTTACTACACTTCATTCCATCTGTGACATCCTTCAGGTGTCACCTTCTAGTATTAACGGAACTGCAAATTCAACTTTATGGGTTTTGTTGCCTGTACGAACAACACAGTCTTTTTATTGGTCGAAACTTAGATATTGAGCGATTTTGACAAAACGTGCTCACACAAAGAAAACTGTCCGTAACTTCTTGATGAGACTTTCCACACTTGTAAAACTCGGTGTGATCTACGTCCTGAAATATTCGGTATATCTGGGAAAAATCTAGTTATGGAGATATTTGGGGCCAAACACGCCAAAATCGTCATTTTGACTAAGAGTTTCTGTTTAAACCGCCCTCAAAATCGAAAAAAAACTCCTGAAACATATACAATGCACATATAAGTAGATAAATGTTTCCTGGAGAAAACCGTCTGTTTAGTTTTTCGATATCTTTACCAGTACGGTCACAATATTGTTTTGAAAATGCCCTATTTTTTCGACCTTCTCAGTATTTTTCCACTCGACAGGGGTATTTTGCTACAGCAGACGATCGCATGTTTTGATGACGTAACGCCCAACCTGAACTCGTCACGAAAGTTTGTTGTGAAAGCGCCGGTTGATTGAAGTGCTCGGTGAGCTGGGTTCAGTTGTATTTTACTGTCACTGCCAGTATCTATTGCTATTTTTCAATATCAAAGGCAATGCTCCAGAATATAGATGCTCTGTCACGATCATTGTATGTCGCTTTTCACAAACATGCATGCGAAAAATCAACCCAGCGTTCAGAATGTCAAGCAAATTCCCGAAGCCTCGTAGGCCTAACGCTGACGGTAAGTAAACTTGTTTGTTAACGTTGATGTAAACAGACGACGGTAAATATGCACGAAGAATAGTTCCTGTTTATTTGATATTTACTGTAGTGATAGGCCTGCTTTGTCTCCAAATTTAATTGATTGATATTTCGATAGTCTGTGTATTTGTTTGTGACTAGCTTCGACTCTGTGATTGTTTACGTCTAAAAATAACAACGGGAATCTCCAGATTGAGGTGACAAATGCACACAGAACCGTGTTCTCTCGGACACTATCTCGTGAACGAACACACACACAAGACTACTACTTTGCAACTTCTCTGATATATGAATTACCTTGTGAATGGAGAAATGAAATAAATTTTAATTTTTACCGATCATATTCTGACATAGACTTACTAGAGTCCCGCGGTTCAATGAACATTATAAAAATCATTACAAGCATATGTAGAACGCGGGCGACTTAAACATGGCTAAGATTTTATTTAATTTTGTAGAACTATTTAAATTGAACCACCTACACTGCGAGCTGGAAACTTCCTCACTACACTACAGCAGGCCTACATCATATTCATTTTTGAAATTTTTAATGAAATAATATTCTGGTCTATTATATTCAAATGCCTATAACTTGAAATTAAAAAGGCTGTAAGATGCCCTTCATTGAGACTGTGCCTTTAGACAGATAAATCATATGTCTTTTGCATACATGTAAATAACAAAATTAATATAGTAAATTTTAAAATTCTTTGTTTCAAATACCATACAACATATTTAAATCTTTCGCCTACATACAACGAAGAGAAGTAAAATGCAAGAAAGCTGTTCTTACAAATTTTTGCTAAGATATTGTCAATTATTATGATTGCATTAACTGATTAAGTTAAATTAAGTTAATGTTGGGTGGGAATACATGTTATGTACAGTAGCTTTTTTTAATATCTTGACTGAAAGTTCATTTCAACTTATTAGAAAAGGCATTATAGAAAATTATTTGACAATATCAGTGTTACCAGAATTCAGCTCTCACAATTTTGCAAAATATTCTTCGAAATGTCACCTGCACACATGAAAATTAGTGGATTTTCAAATATCTTTGCCTCAAATACCATACCAACATATTTAAACCTTTCGCTCGCATACACCGAAGAAAATAATGTCCGAGAAAGCTGTTCTGACAAATTTATGCTAAAATATTGTCAATTATTATGTCGAATTAAGTTAAATTAAGTTAATTTTGGTGTGAAAACATGTAATGTTACTTTTTTTGTAATATTTTGATTTAAAATTCATTTCAACTTATTATAAATGGTATTATAGAAAATTATTTGATAAAATCAGAGTAACCAGAATTCAACCATTACAATTTTACAAAATAGTCTTCGAAATGTCATCTATACACAGGACAATTATTGGATTTTCAAATATCTTAGCCTCAAATACCATACCTACATATTTAAACCTTTCGCTCGCATGCACCGAAGAAAACAATGTGCGAGAAAGCTGTTCTGACAAATTTATGCTAAAATATTGTGAATTATTATGTTGCATTAAGTTAAACTCAGTTACTTTGGGTGTGGAAATATGTAGTGTATTTTTTTTTGGCTTTTGAAATCAATTTCAACTTATTGCAAAAGATATTATAGAATATTACTCGACAAACTAAAAGAATTACCAATATTAAATTATCACTATTTTACAAAATATTCTGATTCAAAAATGTCATCTACAAACAGGTAAACATGAGTAAATTTTCAAATATTTTTACCTGCAATACTGTACCATACCAACATATTTCAACTTTTTATTTACATGTGAAAACAATATGCTCTTGATAGCATGTGAAAGGCCTCCTATACTGTATGTTCTTAAGTGAGGTAGTCACCAGCTACTACAAGGAGACCCTACCTCAAAATGAATGGCTGTTCACGGGTTGATAATCCCAGCAAACCATAACACAAACATAGTTAAGAGTAAGACATGTCATTTATTTTCAGTGCTGTTTTGGTTGTGTCCTGGATAACATGCGAAAGGCCTCCTGCATGTTGTTCAGTGAGGTAGTCACCAACTACTACCCGGCCTTAACTAAGAGATACCACTTTTTTCAGGAACCTGCCAAACTGGTGTACACTGCTGCCTCATAAGAGGTTAAAAAAATGATTTAAAAGAAAACATGATTGTTTACACTTGATTAAGCTTCATTTACATAAATTTTAGCTCAAATTCATTTAAAATTTAAAACTTGCAAATTACCTTATTTGTGATCTGGCAATGATATTTAAGGGAGATAACTTGCTTATATCTGGTCTCATATATACAATTGATAATCAGTAATAATTGGAAATGATTACTGAATAATTATTCAATGTTTTATAACAAACTCAAAATGACTGATTGGATATTTCATAATCCATATATAGGCTGAATACTGGTTGATTTTGCCCGCTTTGCGAACCCGTACATTTTGGACACAGGATTTTTACATCATATATATGACATTTTAAAATCTTAGATGGCATGTCACTATTGTATTGATTAGAATACTGTGCGTGTGTAACAGGGCGCATGATTAATTATATTTAAATCACTGTCTCCGCTAGGGATCGAACCCAGGACCTCTGGCTTACAAGTCTTACGCTCAACCAATCGAGCTATAGAGAAGAACTCTCTAGCCGAGCGGTATATTGCGGCTAGTATTTACCAGGGTTACATACTTCCCCTCCATGAAAGAACTCGTCCTCGAGTTTACAGGAGTAACAGTGATGCTTGTGGAGCAATCCTGATTATTTTCCCCAGGTCCCTACATGGGCCAATGTAACAGAGCGCATGATTAATTAAATTTATATCACTGCCTCAGCTAGGGATTGAACCCGGGACCTCTGGTACTCAGAGGCTTCTAATTACTGGTGGAAATTGAGTTATTGTTCGATTTTGAGGACGTTTGGTATGTAGGTACATCATTGGACACCGGTCCCTCTCGTAGCCTCACTTTCACATTTAAACAAAATGGCCGCCAATCCTTGGCCTCCGATTGGTCCAAATTTAGTTATTGTTCGATTTTGATGAAATTTGATATGTAAGAACACCTTGGACACAAGTCCCTCTTGTAGCCTCAAATTCACATTTAAACAAAATGGCCGCCAATTCTTTGCCTCTGATTGGTCCGGATTTAGATATCGTCCGATTTTGATGAAATTTAATATGTAGGTACATAATTGGACACAGTTCCTCTCGTTGCCTCACTTTCACATTTAAACAAAATGGCCGTCAATTCCTGGCCTCTGATTGGTCCAGATTCCGATATCGTCTGATTTTGATGAAATTTGGTATATACAGAGACATATATACAGAGAGATTAGTAACATCGCTATTTCCCCGTACACATAGTGGCTCCCTTTATTCGTGACCACTCAAGCATATCCCTTATCGAGAGCGTCCTGTCTCCTATCAAACACACGCGAGCGCAGGTAAATCGGGCTATGCGCATGTGTGTATCGTAGTATTGGAACTTATTCGACATGTTCTGGTTAATCCGCCATTACGTCAGACCAAAACATCGTCAATTTTAAACGCACACAAAAAGCACATCGTTTTATTTTGGCCACTACAAAAGTTACCACATTAACCAAAAACTATCAAACTTATGGGATATAGTCTTATTGATCATGCATATTGTTGCCATTTATCCGTATTTTCGAAAATCCATTGGGTCCTATTCGACATGTCCAAGTTTGTAATTAAGCCGCCATTACGTCAGACCAAAACATCGTCAATTTTAAACGCACACAAAAAGCACATCGTTTTATTTAGGCCACTATAAAAGTTACCACATTAACCAAAAACTATCATACTTATGGGATATAGTCTTATTGATCATGCACATTGTTGCCATTTATCCGTATTTTCGAAAATCCATTGGCGTCCTATTCGACATATCCAAGTTTGTAATTAAGCCGCCATTACGTCAGACCAAAACATCGTCAATTTTAAACGCACACAAAAAGCACATCGTTTTATTTAGGCCACTACAAAAGTTACCACATTAACCAAAAACTATCATACTTATAGGATATAGTCTTATTGATCATACACATTGTTGCCATTTATCCGTATTTTCTAAAATCCATTGGGTCCTATTCGACATGTCCAAGTTTTGTAATTAAGCAGCCATTACGTCCGACCAAAACATCGTCAATTTTAAACGCACACAAAAAGCACATTGTTTTATCTAGGCCACTACAAAAGTTACCACATTAACCAAAAACTATCATACTTATGGAATGTGGTCTTGATTATCATGCACATTGTTGTCATTTATCCGTATTCTCGAAAACCCCATAGGGACTTTTCGAAAATTGGAGATTCCCGCCGATCTTTCCTGCGTTGTGCTTGACTTTCATACTCAAAATACAAACACTTGGACAGCAAATTGTGATATATTTCATATTGATGACACTTCTGCACTTTGATATTAATAAAATTAAAGCACATAATTGGATCTTGGTGATGATTTCAAATAGAAATTATCGATAATTATGTGTCTGGTTTTCAAGTTTTCTCCAATATGGCGTCTAGTGAAGACTAAACCGAGCGACCGCAAAGGATTGTGGGAAGGTCAGGGGCCACTATGTAAACACAAGGGCAAATCGAGAGCTGCCAATCTCTCTGTTTATATGTCTCTGGTATATAGGTACATCATTGAACACCGGTCGCTCTCGTAGCCTCACTTTCACATTTAAACAAAATGGCCGCCAATGCTCGGCCTCTGATTAGTCGAAATGTAGATAATGTTCAGTTTTAATTCGATTTGATATATGAGGGTATTAGGGGACTGCAAATTCAATTTCATGAGTTTTGTTGCCTTTACGAACAACACATTCTTTGTTTTGGTCGAAAATTAGATATTGAGCGATTTTGACAAAACGTGCTCACACAAAGTTATCGCCCCTTACTACACTTCATTCCATCGGTGACATCCTTCAGGTGTCACCCTCTAGTATGGAATGAAGTGCAGTAAGGAGGCGATAACGGAGTTATCGTTCCTTACGGAACGTAATGTATACACGGCTACTTCTGCCTATTTTGCCGGATATAGTCGCGATTTGAGGGCAAAGAAAACTGTCCGTAACTTCTTGATGAAATTTTCCACACTTGTAAAACTCGGTGTGATCTACGTCCTGACATATTCGGTATGTATGGGAAAAATCTCCAAATGTAGCAAGTAGAGGTAATTCCGAAGAAAAGGCCGTGATTGGTTTTTCGATATCTGTCATAGAACGGCCACAATAGGGCTTTAAAAATGGGTTGTATTTTGGCGAGGTCTCATGGAAACCAGAGGAGGATTCCGGATGTTACGTCACGAGGGACATCACAAGTATGTGTGGAATGTAGTGTATT